>NC_091455.1:95358595-95658595 GCF_027789765.1 Dendropsophus ebraccatus
GCGCGCGCTGCCGGGGATAGGACCGGACACCCCCGGCAGCCGCACATCAGCCGGGGGGAATACGGAGTCAGCCTCTTGTGACCGCAAGCAAAACAAAGCTTGCGGTCACAAGAGGGATTGACTGGGGAGGGCCTCGCGGGCCCCACCCCGGTAGTTACGCCTCTGACCACAATACTGACTGAAAAAAACGTAGTGTGAACCCAGCCTTACCCTGTATGGCAAGAGATTTTCAGTAAAGATGTTTATTTATTCTGAAGTGCCAAGCGCAAGAAAACATGTGCTGTAGTACTACAAGTGCAACAATAGGTCTCTTTTTATATAATTGCACGCTGTATGTCACTGTAAAATAGATAAAAGTGAACTACAAATAAATACTAAAGTGCCGGGCGTAAGGAACATATGCTGTAATACTAAACAAAAAACTGATGTGAGCAAGAACCCAACCAACGGGTTTACAGAACTGAGTGACGTCACTCTCTACCTCTACGGGTCCCCGTAGAGGCTCAAAAACAGAGGTAGCTGCTCTGCTACGCATGAAACCCTGACCCACAATCAGGTTGTCTACGAATGATTTAGCAGTGGGTTCCCAACGAACGTGCAATGCGCTCTGGGAGAGAGGCGGCGACCTTCCTGCCGCGCTCCGGAGGCATGCAGCTCTACTCGCCAGACCTCCCGCGGCGAGGAGGGCCGGTTATCCCAGGCCAACCTGGCCTCCTCTGCACTGCGGTATCGTCACTTTTATGGTGCGTTCACACCTACAGATTCTGCAGCAGATTTCATTTAAATAACTGAACACAGCAACAAATCTGCTGCAGATCCTGTAGGTGTGAACGCACCCTTAGGGGGGATTCGTATTTAAAGGCGTTGTCATAATCCCACAGATGGTAGCTTCGCCCCATTGGCTCCTCAGCCAAGCACATACACCAAATGTCTGAACCTGCGGTTCCTCTCATATTGAGCAGGATTACTATTGCGGCAACATGATCATTAGTAGGGTAAAACTAACCTGTCTCACGACTGTCTGTTTAACCACTAATAGGGAACGTGAGCTGGGATTAGACAGTCGTGAGACAGGTTAGTTTTACCCTGTTATCTTTTCCACGGTGATATCTAGCGTGCAACTATTAGAGTTTGATTATTGCATTTTTAATATTACAGCATATGTTACTTATGCTCGGCACTTTAGTATTTATTTGTAGTTCACTTATCGATTTCACAGTGAAATACAGCGTGCAATTATATAAAAAGTCCTACTGTTTCACTTGTAGTACAACAGCACATGTCTACTTGCACTTGGTACTTCAGTATTTATCAGTAGCCTATTCATTTGGGGAGAGAAGCGGGTGACTCCTAGACTGACAACTGCAAGTCTATCATAGCGCTGGTGTTTGTGAACTTCTGTTTTGTGGGGGCTTCCACACAGTTGGTTCTTTGCGATTTATTTTACTGGGACTGATAATTGCACCTATACACACAGGCTACATCATCCTTGTGTCATTTCCCCCTTTCTGTGGGTGGTGGTACAGACAGTCTGGGTGGGTCATCTCCCCACTCTGGACCACCATGATAAGAGCCCAAGGGACCAATCACAACCCGGCAGGTCACCGACCATTGCATGTCAATATGGCCAGCCACATAAACTAAAAGCAGGTACAACACTATACTTGTGTGCGGAGTTAGCACTGGTGTCATGACTATACCACCATTGGCTCAGCTGTATTCCAACCACCGACATATCATCATCCTGGCGGTTGGGCACCACACAAACTAGTGCAGACACCACATAACCGCACAGGAACGGCGCAGAGGAGGAAGGTAAGAGACTTGCCTTTCTCCTCAGCCCCCTATTGCACACGGGGCGCCATCAGCAGATTAGATTTGTCTAACTTGCTGATAGTTCCCCCCTTTAAAGTTAAACGGGGATGTTAGGGACTATAACACTCACCAACAAAAGTGTATGGGACATGCTGCAGTACCAGGCAAGGACGCTTGTAGAGATTAGCTATTTAAACAACAGCGACTACCCCAGTATATTCAATGTCCTGATGGCTAGGGGTCAAACTCCACTGATCAAACACTGATGGCCTACACCAAGAATAGACCATTAATGTTATAGTCATGGATAACGCCCATCATTATAAGCAAGTCATTACAAAAATAAGAGATTTAGGTTGCAGCATCTTTTTGTATGACCCTAGTTGTATAAAATATATGGTCTTACCCAGGCTCAGACTAGCCCACAGAGGAACAGGGGAATACCCTGGTGGGCCCCTGAGCAGGTGGTGGGTCTCCCTATTTAGCAGCACTGCTGCACACGCCTGTCACCCATTCACTCACTGCCTCTATATACCAACCAGGGTTTTCATCTAATTATATAGAGGCAGGGTGTGACTGGGGTAAAAAGCAACAGCATGTAGTGTGCAGAATCAGCGCAGGACCTCTTCTTTCCCCTGGCACCCTCCCCCACCTCCTACTCCTAGGCTGTCTCCATCTGCTCCATGTCCTGCTGCTGGCAGTCGGGACACAGGAGTAGGGGAGGAGGAGTGGCTGCAGCCTGCATAGTGTGGCCTTGGAGCAATTTTTGGAGCTGTGGATCTGACTACATGTGAGCTATACCTGGTGCTTTGAAGTATGTATACAAATCTGTGTGTATGGTGCATGTGTGTGTATATTATCTAAGCATATATGTAATGTGCATTTATTTATAGCTGTATATGATGTGTGTATGTATGTATCGTGCATGTATGTGTACTATATATGCATATTGGTAATGTGCATTTCCTTTTATCTGTGTAAGATGTGTGTATATATTGTGCATATTTGTATGTAATATTTATGTACACGTTATGTACGCTCACTTGTAACTCCCCCTCCCATACCTAAGCCTGCTGGGGACTCAGCTTCCAGGTGTCAATTAGGCAGGGAGGCATAGGAGAGGAGACATTCTAGCTTGCAGCTGTTTGGGAGCTAGAAGAAGCCTCTTTGACTCACTATACCAGAGAATAAAAGCATTTTCTACACTATGGAAGCACAGACAAATATATGTAGGGTCAGCCCCTAGAATCAATTTCCATGATGGGTAAAAAATACTTTAGTCCGACACTGGTCCTACCCTACTCTTTGGCATCTGGTGAAACTTCAAAATAATAAATATATCACCTCATGTCGTGAGGAAAATCAATAATAAAACAATAATAAAACAATAAAAACTTACCTCACCCACATCTGTTGATACACTAATGCATGGGAATGTGTGGACCCTACAAAAAACACACATTCGTCTAGTGAAAAGACAATATCACAATTGACATTGAATCAAGTCAAGTAACATTTAAAAGTAAAAATGGATTATCCTTAAAGGGAACCTGTCACCCCCCGTGCCGGGGTGACAGGCTCCCGACCCCCCGTTAGAGCCCCCTATACTTACCTAATCCCGCCGGGTCCCGCTTCTGGAGGTGGTCGGGTGATGAAGATCTCAGCCGCTGCAGCCCGGCGCGCGTGCTGAGAGATGAGTCCAACACCCATAGAGAATGACAGAGCACTGGACTCTCCTGTCATTCTCTATGGGTGTTGGACTCATCTCTCAGCGCGCGCGCCGGGCTGCAGCGGCTGAGATCTTCATCACCCGACCACCTCCAGAAGCGGGACCCGGCGGGATTAGGCAAGTATAGGGGGCTCTAACGGGGGGTCGGGAGCCTGTCACCCCGGCACGGGGGGTGACAGGTTCCCTTTAAATATAGCTGGCCTATCCTCAGAACAGGCTATCAATAATAGATCAGTGGGGGTCAGCTTCTCAGCATCTCCATCTATCAGCTGTTTGAAAAGGACATGGCACTGGTTCGAACACTGTAGTCTCTACAAAGCGCGCACGGGCTCACACCTATATCATTTGCTGCTGTGGCCTGTCCAAACAATTGATCACCAGAAATTCTGGGCCATCAATATTTAAACAGTGGGGTCTTTCTTTCTTACAGGGTTACTGAGTCTTTATTATCGACCCTCCCCCCCCCCCCCCCTTCTGCCCGACTAATCCACCTTTCCCCTCGCTTTGCCTCTGCCAATCCCTTCACTGGCTCCCCATTGTCCAACGTATTCACTTTATATTGTTGACCATGACGTACAAGGCCGTCCACAACCTGTCCCCTCCGTACATCCCGCTACCTTCCCTCACGCAACCTCCAGTGATCTCCTTCTGCGCTCCCCCATGTTTGTGCCTCACACAACCGCCTCCAAGACTTTGCCTGCGCCTCGCCCATACTCTGGAACTCACTACTCCGACACATCAGCCCTCTTTTTGACCTACTGTAGGATTAGATCTGCATTGATAAACATTTTATGTTGCTCTAGAAAGTGTCTGGTTATTTACTTTATAATAGACCCAAACATGCATATAATTCTATCATGTGGTGCACGTTGGATCCTAAAAATTGTTGTATTCGGATGAATCATGTGACTTTATGGTCCCTTTCACACATAAAAATGTATTGATTTCCATGTCCCCATACACACATCTGCAGGTGTTACGGATCCATTTTAGGGCCATGTTCCTTGACACAAAAAAAAACCATTGTGCGTCAGTGTCACCAATATGACAGCGGATCCCTTCAAATGCATTGTGTTACTGAAACACATTCACAATCCTGTCCGCACTTACATACAGGGTTACTGATGTGTGAATGAGACTTAATGGGGTATTCCCCCCCCAAGAGATAAAAAAATAAAAAATGCTTCCAAACCTAGCTGGTCTTACTCACCAAGTCCCCCTGAGTATTTTGAGCCGTCTCTAGCTGCTTCCATTCCATAGTTACATTTTTTTTTTAAAGTCAATATATATCCTACATGACGCCGGCCAGAAAACTACGTGTCCCTTCATGCAATGCTTATGCCTGATTGCCTGAGGCAGTGGCATAGCAGAGTTGAGCCGCGTAGGGGGAGGGTGTGTTTACCGTGGGTGAGTCGTGGGGGGGGGGGGGGGGTGCTGGCGTGGGTGAATTGCTGGGGGGGTGCTGTGGGGGGGGGGTATGAAATGGTCAGTAAAAACTTTGCTGTAAGCTGATGAGCCATTAAAAAAAAAATAATAATAATAATAATATATATATTATCTGTGGTAAGATGCTGGGAGCTGTATGAATATGCACCGCGCTGTATTGAAGCAGACGCATGTTACAGCGTGGCGCATATTCATACAGTTTCCCCACTCCCAGCATCTTATCACACATTCTGCCCGGGAGCGGGGGAACTCCATTAAAGGCATTCCACGTCTGTGTACAGTGTGGAAACGGATTGTGTAAATGCAGCCTAAGGGTACAAACACACACACCGTATACGCAGCGTATTTACTGCTGCTATACGCAACAAATACGCAGCAGATACACAGCAGATTAGATCTAAATAACTGAACACACCATCAAATCTGCACCATCAAATCTGCTGCATATCTGCTGCGTATCTGCTGCATATACGGTGTGTGTGTTTGTACCCTTAGGGTAGGTTCACACGTACCGACTCGCAGCGTTAATAACGCTCCGAGTCGGCTAGGTCCTGGCAGATCACTTTCACTACATACACACAGCGGTCTGAACGACTGCTGCGTGTATGTAATTCTGCCAGCCGCTTAACCTCTTCAGCTGCCGCCCGGCTCCCGCTCTGTATGCATTACCTCTCCTCGCTGCACGGGGTCCCGGCGCACTGCTCTCCCCCCCGGCCAATCAGTGGCTGCATCAGGGCAACACAATGATTGGCCGGGCGGGAGAGCAGTACGCCGGGACCCCGTGGAGCGAGGACAGGTAATGTATACAGAGCGGGAGCCGGGCGGCAGCTGAAGGGGTTAAGCGGCCAGAAGAAATACATAAAACGCAGCGGTCGTTCAGACCGCTGTGTGTATGTAGTAACAGTGATCTGCCAGGACCTAGCCGACTCACAGCGTTATTAATGCTGCGAGTCGGTACGTGTGAAGCTACCCTTAGGGTGCCTTCACACGTACCCTATCACTGCGTATTTAACGCTGCGTTTGGTGCGATTTGTACATGCGAGTTTTGATTTTTACATGATTTTCATGTGAAAATCAAAACTCGCATGTAAAAATTCACACCAAACATGCAGCGATAAATACGCAGCATTAAATACGCAGCGATACGGTACGTGTGAAGCTACCATTACTGTCAATTCTCCACCTTAGCATTCTCCTTTCTTGCTCTGGGATGTTGTTTGACTGTGTGAGCACCACTGTCAATGTCACCCTAAGTCTTCAGAACAGCAGGACCATGGTCGTCTCTATTTTTTCCCACAACACTTATTCCTTTCCCTTTCCTTCACAGTTTCTGGTGCTCATGCTAATTTTTAGATAGGATCTAATTCTGTGCCATTCTAATCACTGTGATGTCCCAGAATGTAATGGACCTTAACTGCATTGCTGGCAGGATGTACTGATGCATCCTGAAGCTGGAAAGAGTTATAGGGAAAAGATAATACTTTGAATCCATGTAGAACACTGAAATTGCTTCAGTGTTTTGCTGCAACTTGCACTAAAGCAACTCATATTAGTTTCTACTTGTATATAGTTACAGTATATCCATACCTTTTTGTGTCTGTTAACCGGGAATTAAGAGAGTTCAAAAATTTTCGACAATCCTATTAAAAAAGTATACAGCATTATTTTATCATTCAAATAAAAAAGCATAAAGTGCTGTCTCAGGTGCCCCATTTCCAACTAAGTTTTCACTTTCTTGGTACCCCTTTTTTGTAGAGATTAGCGAACCTGCCGAAGTTCAGGTTCGTATGAACCTGAACTCTCGGCGTCTGATTCCCGCTCCGTGAAGAGGGTGGATACAGCCGGAGGACCACCTGGAAAACTGGGATACAGCCTACGGCTATGGCTGTATCCCAGTTTTCCAGGCGGTCCTCCGGCTGTATCCACCCTCTTTACAAAGGCTGCAGACAGCGGGAATCAGACGCTGAGAGTTCAGGTTCATACGAACCCTAACCTCGGTAGGTTCGCTCATCTCTACTTTCTCGCTATCTGACTATTTACTGAAAAGCACAGATAGGCAACCAAAAAGTAAAACCTCTATTTCTCTGGAAGAGGAGGCACTGTAAGAAACTCTCTGGGCCCAGTTATCTGGGCTAGCTCTATACTTTTTGGATGTATATGGTCCTCTGAAGGTAGATTGCTGCACATAATGTGCAGCACTTATATATTACTGTTACGCTTTTTTTCTGATTTTCATTGTCTTTTGACATTATTCACCACTGCAGACTTGTTTACTTTACTTACTTTATTTTTTATTAACTTTTACAGTTACACCCCTTTTATATGTGGCGATTTCTCGCCCACAGGCCGTTGCAAACTCGTTTGCAATGCCTTTACATGGCACGAGAAGTAGGGTGGCTGGGCTGGACGATACATTGATCTATCAGTTGTACAGCCATTGAAACTGACAACTCAGTTTGGCAAACACAAAGCAGTACATACTTATCTAGTGCACTGCTGCTTGTGATTTGGCATCTACTTCTGTGACTCTCCCATCCAGCTGCTATATTCAGGCCCAGTCTCCACTGGCTGTTAATCATTCTGGAGGAGGCGGGGCCTAATGAACCACACTCAGTAAGTATGTATTGCTACGTGATATGTATATCCGTGCTGTCCGTTTGCCTTGATCGTTCTCTAGCTCACATCTCCTGTTTACACAGGAAGGTGTGCGGCCAATGACGAGTAATTTTGTAAGCCAGTTCTAAATGAAGGGATCAGCCAAGGATTGGGTGTTTTCCTTGCCCTCAGCTAATCATCACCACTTTACAGTAGCCAATTATCGGCCGCAGAAGCGTTTCTAGCAATGCTCCTGGCCCTTAATCAGCCTGTGTAAAAGGCCTTTAATGTTTTATACATTAAGAGATCTAAATGTGAATTTTCTTTTTCTCCAAAACTTATGCCTAATTGCCACCTTTTCAATAAATCAACAATGATAACCAATATATTCGTGACTATATCACTCTTTCAAGCTTTGCATAGAAATTATCTTCAACAGTTTTCATTGAAGATAAGTAAAAGCTTTTAAAGCAACCGAAACCCACAAACAAAATACGTGAAGCAGGCACACATTACATCAGAGGTACCGTTTCAAAATCCTTATCATTTATTTCTTTGAAGGCTTGGACGAAGAAGGAGTCTTCAAACCACTTTTGAACACAATTCTCTCTCATCTTTCTGGTTGTCAATCTGCAGAGGGATTCAGTAATGGCAACCTGGATCTCATAGTCTATAATGAACACGACAATAAGAATTTTTAAGTGAAAGTAGAGTAATTAAAAGAAGACTGTCCCCACAGTTATTCTGTTCTGCAGCAAGCTGACATGCTGGTTTTTATTGGCGGTGTGTGACTACACTACAGTTTTTGACGTATAATGTATTGACTGTACCACAATTATGATAGCCGTGAACTTAAAGGGGTTGTCCAGCGAAAAATCTTTTTCTTTTAAATCAACTGGTGTCAGAAAGTTTTATAGATTTGTAATTTACTTCTATTAAAAAATATCAAGTCTTCCCATACTTATTAGCTACTATATGTCATGCAGGTACCACTATACTCTCCTTTGGCAGACAAGGCATTGTTTCCTTTGCAACTCAATAATTTAAGATTTACATGCATCAATCCTTTAAACATATAAACTAAAAATAAACTTAACATTACACAGAACAAATTCACCATATGATCAAAAAATCCATTTAAAACTTAATTATAGTATACCCATCAACTAGATCAATAAGACTACATTCATAAAACAAACACAAATGGAAGCAGAAATAAGAACTGGAACTAGGGCAACGTAGAACAGATAGCACAACTGGTTAATTAAAAAAACTATTTTTTACCATTCCAAAGCAGCTTAGTCAATTACAGTGACCAATGTGTGTCTACGGGCAGCAGAAGCAGATTATAACAGGTCCTTTTCGGGCAGTAACACGGGGCCCTGAGCTCTTGGGGACATATACTTTCAGTGGTGTACGGTCTCCTGGCTACATTTCTGCCATGATTTGCAAGCAATTTCACAGCAATTTTTTACCACACATTAAGGCATCATGACATTATCTATCCTGTACTATGAACACCCCGCTAGTGTTACCATAGTTACAATGGGGTGGGGGGGCCTAGGCTTGGTGAACAGCCCAGGGCCTATGGGAAAGTTAATCCGCCCCTGACGGGCAGTGGCAGTACAATTTTCAATTTGTAATTTTTACATACTTATCCCCAATATATTTACAACAACAGTGTACCTCCAACTTCCAACAGTTTTCTTGCCAAGCCTTGCCTGCAGAAAAGAACATTTAAAATGTTTACTAGAAAGCGCAAAAAGTACAGATGTAGATATGCTTAACATGATCCCTGACGCAACAATTCTGACTTAGAATAAAACTGGAAGAAAATTTGCCACAACTGCTTTTTCCCCCAAACCCCTATTAAGGCTGATGTCAACACATTTTTATTTTTTTTTTTACTGAAAAACTTTGTTTCACTGTATAAAGCAGTGTCCAGACAGTTCTGTTTAACGCAAACACCAGGACAGGTCCTGGCACGTGATTTTAACACATCCACAAAGCTCCATATACCCACAAATATACCCAAAGTCTGTTATTTTAACCCTTTCACAACCTGGGATCATTGATGCCTCAATGCTCAGGTCGTGATTTGACATCAGCTTATGGGATCATTGCGGCGGGTCCCCGGCTATAACTTATAGCCGGGACCCGCCGAAGATAACACAGGCGTAGCTCCTGCGCCTGTGTCATCCTGTGCAGTAAATTAACGTCGCTGTAGCACCAGGCATAGGCTGCAGCGACGTTAATTTACTGTGCAGCGGCGGGAGAAGGTTAACTTCCATTTGGAATGTATACAACAGAGTCCACTGGATTAGTGCTGCATAGTGTTGCATTTTTTTATACTTTAATAGAAATCTCTTAATAAGATGATCAAAGAATGACATGACCTGCAATGACAAAAATGCATGTGCCAAGAAATACACTGTGCTAAAACATTATTATTATTTTTTTTTTTAACTACTAAAAAGTCTAATGGGTAGAAAATCATAGTAAACCTTAAAAAAAAAAAGTTGGCTTCCTATATGCAACTTTGAGAACTTTCTTATTTTTGGATTTAATGCCACCAAAAATGTGCGATTTTGCACTTTAGAATTTTTTTTGCACTTACGCCATTTACTGTGCACAATCCGGAATAATAAATAAATAAATAAATATATAAATAATAATAATACTTTTATTTGTATACCGCACACAGATTCCGTAGCGCTTTACATAGTTTTTGCCAAATATTGCTCCCTGTCCCTGTTAGGGCTCACAATCTAAATTCACCTATTTGTATGTCTTGGTTGTGGGAGGAAACCGGAGTACCAGGAGGATACCCCCACAAACACGGAGAGAACATACAAACTCTTTGCAGATTTTGCCCTTGGTGGGATTTGAACCCAAGACTCCAGCGCTGCAAGGCTATAGTGCTAACCACTGAGCCACCAATGTGACAAATTAATTTAATAGTTCGAGTGATTACGCATTCTGCAATACCAATTTTTATTTATAAAATTGGAAAAGTGGGGTGAGGGGGATTAATAAAAACACATTTTAATTTTTTTTACACTTACTAGAAGTCCCCCTGGAGGACTATATACACAGCACTGATCAATGAGATCAGTGATACATTGCTGTGGTCGGGGGAGATCCGACCCACTAGCACCAGGGATGCGGCATTAACCGAATTTAAATGCTTAATTAGCTGGCTAATAGAGGGGCCCCCCGGTTGCTGATAGCAGCCGGGAGCAGCGCCGCTCAGAGCGGGGTCCCTGTCTGACCCCTCTTTGAGGTTTGTCATTGGACACAAAGGGGTTAAAGCACCTAAATGAATAACGCAGCAGGGATATATAGACCCTGAAACCTGGAGTTTTTGAAGACTAGTCCTCTCCATTATGTGCGTTCGCTCGGTAGTCCTGGATATTCATGAGCAACAGCACACAGTTGTCTATCTATACTGTAAATTAGCAGACAGCTGTCGACAAAACATCTGGAGGATGGAGGGAGTGATGCAGCATAAAGCCCATTTTAGGTGGATGGCTAAACAGAATAAGGTTAGTAATACACTGATCTGTTCAGTATTTCTGGAACTTGTTTATGCTGCCCTCATTTAGAGGGGTTATCCAGTGCTACAAAAACATGGCCACTTTCTTCCAGAGACAGCACCACTCTTGTCTCTAGTTTGGGTAGGGTTTTGCTACTCAGTTCCATTGAAGTGAATAGAGCTTAATTGCAAATTACACCTGAACTGGAGACAAGAGTCGTGCTGTCTCAGGAAGAATGTGGCCATGTTTTTGTAGCGCTGGATAACCCCTTTAAGGCAGCATAAACCTAGTGACAGATTCCCTTTAAACATAACTGTACTTTAATAATATACATATTCCCAGCAGGCAACCACCTGGAAACTTATATTATGTAAATACAAAAGGCCAACACTTACATTAAAGTACACATGTCCTCAGAGGAATTAAGTTTTTTCTTTTCTTCCCTTGAGATGTGATCAAGAATGAAGTTGAAAGTCTTTAGTGCCTTTTCCCATCATGACAGTGTTTGGTGAATAACAGAAATGCAGCATTAACAGGATGTTTTCAAGAGTCAGTGAACAAAATATAATAGAGGAAATAAAAGAGCTCACCTCCAGTCTAACAGAATAAGGAGGCCACTCCTCCAGAATGATGAAACCCAGAGTATACAAGAATGTGTCCAGCAACTGCTTTACTCCTAATACAACAGTCAAGTTTTACACAAAATCAAGGGATGGAAAGGTTAGTCAGACAAATATATACTAGAGCAAAAACTGAGGTAGAAAAGCAACAACCATATAGTGATGTCACGATACCAGAATTTTGAGATCAATACCAATACCAGCTTTTTTTTTTTTTTCAATGCTCGATACCAATTTGATACTTAATTATATTTAAGAAACAAAAAAAAACACCCCCAGGTTCAGGTCAGTACGAACCAATTTATGTTCTCCTAATTTTATTACTTTAAAAATAAAGTCCCCATTATTTAAAATAAATAAAAACTTGCCCAACTCTGCTTCACTTTTTTTTTTTTTTTATCTCCGCCTGTCTGGCTGGGGGTGAGGGGGCATTTTTTGCGCTGCGATCTGTAGTTTTATTTAGTACCATGTTTTTATGTGGTACTGAACTGGGTGGTTTCTGCGCTTGCTCGGTTTACCGTGCTTGATCAGGAAGGTGACAGGTAGTATGGACAATAACACTTCAGCTGCCAGGGATGGGGGTTGTAGTCATGTAACACACACTTCAGATATCAGGGGGGTGATGGAGGAAGTAGTCAACACAACTGCTATCAGGGGGGAGGATGGGGGTTGTAGTCATGTAACCCACAACTGCTATCAGGGGGGAGGATGGGGGTTGTAGTCATGTAACCCACAACTGCTATCGGGGAGGATGGGGGTTGTAGTCATGTAACACACAACTGCTTTCGGGGAGGATGGGGGTTGTAGTCATGTAACAACTGCTATCAGGGGGGAGGATGGGGGTTGTAGTCATGTAACACACACCTGCTATCAGGGGGAGGATGGGGGTTGTAGTCATGTAACACACACCAGATATCGGGGGGAGGATGGGGGTTGTAGTCATGTAACACACACACACCTGTTATCAGGGGGAGGATGGGGGTTGTAGTCAGGGAACACACACCTGCTATCAGGGGGGAGGATGGGGGTTGTAGTCATGTAACACACAACTGCTATCAGGGGGGAGGATGGGGGTTGTAGTCATGTAACACACAACTGCTATCAGGGGGGAGGATGGGGGTTGTAGTCATGTAACACACAACTGCTATCAGGGGGGAGGATGGGGGTTGTAGTCATGTAACACACAACTGCTATCAGGGGGGAGGATGGTGGTTGTAGTCATGTAACACACACCTGCTATCGGGGAGGATGGGGGTTGTAGTCATGTAACATACAACTGCTATCGGGGAGGATGGGGGTTGTAGTCATGTAGCATACAACTGCTATCGGGGAGGATGGGGGTTGTAGTCATGTAACATACAACTGCTATCGGGGATGTAGTCATGTAACATACAACTGCTATCGGGGAGGATGGGGGTTGTAGTCATGTAACACCTGCTATCAGGGGGGGGGAGGATGGGGATTGTAGTCATGTAACACACACCTGCTATCGGGGGGAGGATGGGGGTTGTAGTCATGTAACACACACCAGCTATCGGGGGGAGGATGGGGGTTGTAGTCATGTAACACACCAGCTATCAGGGGGAGGATGGGGGTTGTAGTCATGTAACACACACCAGCTATCAGGGGGAGGATGGGGGTTGTAGTCATGTAACACACACCTGCTATCAGGGGGAGGATGAGGGTTGTAGTCATGTAACACACACCTGCTATCGGGGAAAATGGGGGTTTTAGTCATGTAACACCTTGACTATCAGAGGGTGATGGGGGTTGTAGTCATATAACACACACCAGCCAGCAGGGGGGGTGATGGGGGTTGTAGCCATATAACACACACCAGCCAGCAGGGGGGATGATGGGGGTTGTAGCCATATAACACACACCAGCCAGCAGGGGGGATGATGGGGGTTGTAGCCATATAACACACACCAGCCAGCAGGGGGGATGATGGGGGTTGTAGCCATATAACACACACCAGCCAGCAGGGGGGATGATGGGGGTTGTAGCCATATAACACACACCAGCCAGCAGGGGGGATGATGGGGGCTGTAGCCATATAACACACACCAGCCAGCAGGGGGGATGATGGGGGCTGTAGCCATATAACACACACCAGCCAGCAGGGGGGGATGATGGGGGCTGTAGCCATATAACACACACCAGCCAGCAGGGGGGATGATGGGGGCTGTAGCCATATAACACACTGCCGGCCCCGGCCTCCCGCCCCTCCTCACACTCTTGCCGCCCCCACTACCTCATAGTCCCGTGCAGATGTAGTGGCCGCATTTCCTCCTGCCTCCCCCAGCCTTCTCCTCTCCAGGACGCGCCGCTCTCCCTCTTCAGCCCGTGACCCTGCTCTGCCCGCAGTCATTAGCAGCGCGGGTCTGCTACACACAGTAGCCGACCCCTGCTGTATATGGAGCGGGCTCAGGAGGGGGCATCGGCAGTGGCATCTATATAGTTACATAGCCGGCACAAGCAATAGCTATGTGCCGGCTATTTGAATTTGGCACCGACGGGGGAAGAGGGTGCGCGCGCCGAGGAGATGACAGGTGGGAGCAGGGGGCGGCACACAGAGAACACGGCCGGCGCTCAGATGGCCGCCGGCCGTGCTCTCTGCGCTATACTTTATTCTAAACTGCATAATAGCGCAGTTTAACATTAAGTTTCGATACCAGGAAATCCTGGTATCGAACTGTTTTTCCGCCCGGAATATCGATAGTAGTATCGATATTTCGGTGCATCGTGCAACACTACAACCATATAGAACATTAGTCGGTGCCCTAATATCACCATTACATCTATGGACCTGACCTAAAGTTGAATGTTTTCATTATCGCAGTAACATAAATGACAGACCAAAGAAAAACATATTGATTTGTATCATTATCACAGATATTTGCGCATAAAGGTTAAGAAAATAATATGTAAGCACAAATGAAAGGCTTATATTGACTTTATTATTTATATGTTCCATCTATCAGTGTAGCCTTTTATCACCTGCATGCTATGCCATAGCTGAACAGAAGATGATCAGAAATGGAGTACTCACCATCCCCAGGGTCACATTTACTGATTACCTAAATTATTAGAGAAAACATGTTGTCTCATCATTGTGTGATAAAATACTTTAACAGACAGGTAAACTTTTAGCTACAATGCATAAAGCTCTCCCGTGTGTTGCGCTACTTGGGGGTTCTTTCAGAAACATGTTCAGTGTGGCAGGGTGACCGAGACATCATTCCCAATGATTTCAATGGGAACTTCAGAGCAGCATGGTATAACCCTAATATTACCCCTGAGTAATAATAGATTCACCTCAAACTAGCAAGAGTCAAATAATACACAACCATCTTTCTCATTCTGTAAATAAAGGTCACATCAGTGTTCTCAGTTTTTGGCTTTACTAAATCTGAAGATGGCTTCAAAAGATATGGTGCGCTCCCACTGCAAAAACATTGCAGAAAGCTAATCTCCGACATACATCTAACAGGTATGAGAGGAGGGTGACAGTAGACCCTTTAACTTTTTCTTGTAACCCAAGAGTTTCAGCCACCAAGTAAGACCTGCAGTTTAAACCTTTGGAAAGATGGCTGCACAATATCTCTTCTAGAAGAGAATATGGCAGCAGATGCAGGTACCACATGACAAGACATGGAATCCCTACAGATCTGTAACAAAGAACCGAATGCAGTGGCGTAGCTACAATGAAGGCAGGGAAGGCGACTGCTATGGGGCCCCTGCAGGAAGGGGGCCCGAGGAAGCCTGCTCTGCCTTTATGGTAGGTACTGTATGCCACTGACAGCCGACCACTGTACCCCGCTCCCCCAGGGGTCCAGAGAGGAAGAGGGACCCGCCCCAGCACTGTTCAGCCCCCTCACTGTAGTGCCAGGTGAGCGGGCTGAACATCAAAAGGAGAGGAACAGAGGAGCAGGACCTGCCAGGTCCTGCACGGCACAGGAGAGGGATAAAGGACTTTATGATCACATGACCCAAAGGTCCTCAATACTTCTATGTGAAGATCAGCCCCGACTACAGGAGGAGGAGGGGGGAAGCCTGGGAGCTGCAAGTGCTGTGTATGTGTGTCAGTGAGTGTACATATGTATCTGTGGGTATATATGTATCTGTGGCTATGTGTGTGTCAGTAGTCTGTAACACTGGTGTATATATGTATGTGTGTGTGTGTGTGTGTGTGGGGGGGATGGGGTAGGGGAGCGTAGAGAATTCATGGGGCCCCGTACAGTTTTTTGCTATGGGGCCCCATGAATCCTAGCTATGCCCTGACCGAATGGACACAACCTACTGTCATCCAGGCTCTGAGCGCACAGCTTTGCCAGACATCACTGTCTTTCGGCTGTATTTGTTTATTTTACCGACACTTAAAAAAAAATGCACTGCAGGATACAACAATAGCAATAGAAAAAATCCCCAATGTACTGTATATTTATGAGCAGTCAATCAAGTTTAGAAACCAGATACTTTTAAATACCCCTATGATTCTTTTCACAATATTGTAAAACATACCAGTGTTGTGTCATAAAAGTCTTCTACAAGTGCTGATATAGTGGCCTTATGGTCATTGCAAATCTTCAGAAATTCCAGGGTTCTTTCAAACCACAAGACCATGTAATGGGAAGAAAAGAAGACCTGTGAAACAAAAAGTGGCCAAGCTATTTTTCTTTACATACCTACAAATAAGAAAACCATTCCATACAGGGGGGAAGTTCCGAAGAAACAATAAAACTGAAGCAAAAAAAATGGAACCCATTTCTTATGGCTGTAAGCCCAATGGCAAATTGAATGCAAAACTATTTTATTAAAAAGAAATGTTTTACACAGACACAAGTATAGATAGTTATGGTCCATAATTCCATTGTTTGCACTCCTTTTGCCACTAGAATTACAGTACTCCAGGAATAACAAAGGGTTTCTAGTCTTTTCTTTTATTATATAAAAGTCCCCTCCAAAACACTATTGGTAAAAGTTATTGCAAACAAAAGTAACCAGGTAGTAAAAAAAACAAAACAAAAAAAACACTACTTATCTTAGAAACCATTCCCTGCTGAATCAATGATGAGCAACCTTCCTGATATTCACTTTTGCAGAAGAGCTGAATGCATTTCAGTAATAAAGATACATGTTGGAATTCATTTCGATCTAATTCCTACAAGAGAAAATTGAACTTTTAAGATACAAAGTCAAAAGCATAGTAGTGAGAAAAGAAACAACAGCCGGATGGTCAGATACCCACCCTATTTATTAATCTGTCCAGCTGGTTTAAAAGACCCTTGCTGTATCTCTGTGGTAAACATACTACCTTATCCTCGAATAGTTCACTAATTTTCTGAAATCCTTGGCCCTTAGAAGCCTCAGTGATGAGCGTTTCCAGCTAAAATATAAAAATATATGAATAACAATACTTGGCTTTCTTATCACACAAGGCAAGTTTACTACTACCAACACTCATACCACCTGCTAAATAGAAAGGAAGTCCAATATTACAGCAAAGCAACATATAATTGTGGTGTGCTAGGTTGGGTGTTGTTATATCAGCTCAGCCAAAGATGGTATTGTCTATAAGATGTCGGCACTCTGGCGTGCGGTGCAACATGGACAGATATGTAAATTCAATGAAGAAAATTCCCGGCACTCACTCAGCATAACCTTGCAATTAAATTCTTTATTCCACATGGAGGTGCACGTAGTAGATTATCTACTACGTGCACCTCCATATGGAATAAAGAATTTAATTGCAAGGATATGCTGAGTGAGTGCCGGGAATTTTCTTCATTGAAAAGATGGTATTGTCGTGACGCCAGTGCTTGCCCAGCACACACAGGTGTGATGGTGGTACCTGCTTTGTGTTGTGGCTGGCTGCGATCCCCAAATGGTCGGTGACCTGCCGGGTTGTAGTGGGTCCCTTGGGCTCTTGTCACAGTAGTCCTGAGTGGCAATCGACCCACCCGGACTATTGGTACAGCCCCCCACAGAAAGGGGAAAATAATCCAAGGTGTGTGGTTCGTGTGTGTATGGGTGCTGGTGCGGGTAAATTATGACATCCCAGCGGATTAAAAAAAAAATAGAACAGTTTTACTGTTAAGTCTTTCAGCAAATACAAAACACTTCAGTAGAATAGATGAATCTTCACATATACTTTAGTGGTGGAACTTGATTGTGCTTAAAGGGAACCTGTCACCCCCCGTGCCGGGGTGACAGGCTCCCGACCCCCCGCTAGAGCCCCCTATACTCACCTAATCCCGCCGGGTCCCGCTTCTGGATCCGGTCGGGTGTTGAATATCTCAGCCGCTGCAGAGATGAGTCCAACGCTCATAGAGAATGACGGAGCGCTGGACTCTCCTGTCATTCTCTATGGGTGTTGGACTCATCTCTCAGCGCGCGCGCCGGGCTGCAGCGGCTGAGATCTTCAACACCCGACCGGATCCAGAAGCGGGACCCGGCGGGATTAGGTGAGTATAGGGGGCTCTAACGGGGGGTCGGGAGCCTGTCACCCCGGCACGGGGGGTGACAGGTTCCCTTTAAGGAGATGCTTAGAGAAGTAGAGTAGGAGAGGTATTTGTAGAGGAAAAAAAGAGTTGGTTGATGGATCCCTGACCCAGTGTACCCTTGTTTAGAATGTGTCCGACCACCTGGTGCCCTACAGCAGTGTTTCTCAACCTGCGGTACACGTACCCCAGGGGGTACGCGCCGCAGGTTGAGGGGGTACGCCGGGAGGTGGGGGAAAAAATGTATTTTGGGTGCCGGGACACTGCTATCACCCAGCAGTGTCTCGGTGCCTATCCCCGCCGCTGCTCTCCTTCCATCCTTCCCCCAGCAGCAGCCTCACCAGTGTTCTGTGGGGTACGGGACATGGTGAGGCTGCTGGGGGAAGGATGAAGTCCGAGGTCACAAACCAGCAGCCTCTCAACTCACTGTCTCTGAAGCCCTGCTGGTCCGGCCGCCTGTGGGGACATCAGCCTGCCGACGCATCTCCTCTCCGCCGGGTCACCTCAGGCAGCCTGTTCGGGATTCGTCCCCAGGCTGCCACATATCCTCCTGGAGCCCCCGGCTGGACGCTGCAACCCGATCCGGCAGCCTCACGCTCTTCCCCCGCGGCTGCCGGATCGGGTTGCAGCGTCCAGCCGGGGGCTCCAAGAGGATATGCGACCGTCTGGGGACGAATCCCGAACAGGCTGCCTGAGGTGACCCGGCGGAGAGGAGATGCGGCGGCAGGCTGATGTCCCCGCAGGCGGCCGGACCAGCAGGGCCTCAGAGACAGTGAGTTGTGAGGGGGGAGTGGTGCTACCCCGCCCGCGGCTCCTGCAGTAGATTGTAGACCAGGATATGGAGCTCCCCCCCCCCATGTCCACCTGCCGCCGCTTCTCCCCGGTCTCCCCTGCTGCTGCTTCTCTCCGGTCAGTGGTTTTGCGGTCCGCAATCCACTGCAGCAGAAGCCCCCGGCGCACCACTACATCATCACCTATCTTCCCCCATCATCACCTCTGTACCCCCTCCACCTCCTCTCTACCCCCATCTTCACCTCTGTACCCCCTCCACCTCCTGTCTACCCCCATCATCACCTCTCTACCCCCATCACCTCCTCTCACCCCTCATCACCGCTCTCCCCCCATTCACCTCCTCTCTCTTCCTCTCCCCCCATTCACCTCCTCTCTCTTCCTCTCCCCCCATTCACCTCCTCTCTCTTCCTCTCCCCCCATTCACCTCCTCTCTCTTCCTCTCCCCCCATTCACCTCCTCTCTCTTCCTCTCCCCCCATTCACCTCCTCTCTCTTCCTCTCCCCCCATTCACCTCCTCTCTCTTCCTCTCCCCCCATTCACCTCCTCTCTCTTCCTCTCCCCCCATTCACCTCCTCTCTCTTCCTCTCCCCCCATTCACCTCCTCTCTCTTCCTCTCCCCCCATTCACCTCCTCTCTCTTCCTCTCCCCCCATTCACCTCCTCTCTCTTCCTCTCCCCCCATTCACCTCCTCTCTCTTCCTCTCCCCCCATTCACCTCCTCTCTCTTCCTCTCCCCCCATTCACCTCCTCTCTCTTCCTCTCCCCCCATTCACCTCCTCTCTCTTCCTCTCCCCCCATTCACCTCCTCTCTCTTCCTCTCCCCCCATTCACCTCCTCTCTCTTCCTCTCCCCCCATTCACCTCCTCTCTCTTCCTCTCCCCCCATTCACCTCCTCTCTCTTCCTCTCCCCCCATTCACCTCCTCTCTCTTCCTCTCCCCCCATTCACCTCCTCTCTCTTCCTCTCCCCCCATTCACCTCCTCTCTCTTCCTCTCCCCCCATTCACCTCCTCTCTCTTCCTCTCCCCCCATTCACCTCCTCTCTCTTCCTCTCCCCCCATTCACCTCCTCTCTCTTCCTCTCCCCCCATTCACCTCCTCTCTCTTCCTCTCCCCCCATTCACCTCCTCTATCCTCCTCTTTCCTTCTTTTCCCCCTCAGACCTTACTCTCCCCTTAATCTCCTTGTGGCTCAGAGGCTGGAGAAGAGAGGAAGACCCCCTCCATGGGCGGATAACGTGAGTATGAATTTTTTTTTTTGTTTGTTGGGGCAGGAGGGGGAGGGAATAGAATGGTGGGCATTACTATGGGGGCAGGGCAGGGGGCATTATTACTATATGGGGGGTCATAGAAGGGGATATTTTTAATGAGGGATCCTAAATACAGGGACAGCCCACACACCTACTCACTTTGCAGCGCATGACACCAAACAGCAGAATTATTACTGTATGGAAGCCTATAGGTAGGAAAAGGGAGGGAAGTTAGAGGAAAACTGCGGCGCTTAAGATGTTTGGCAGGTTCTCAAGAGGTAAATTGTAGCTGCAAGAAATCATCATGGTGGTCTGGGCCAGATGGAGAGGAAAAGGAAAAGGGATATATGGCTACATGGGGAGGTATCTGGCTATAGAAGGAGGTATCTTAACTACATGGGGAGATGTCTGGCTGCAAGGGGGTAGGTATCTGGCTACAGGGGGGGCGAAGAGGTATCTGGCTACAGGGGGTGCGAAGAGGTATCTGGCTACATATAAGGGGTATCTGGCTACATATAAGGGGTATCTGGCTACATATAAGGGGTATCTGGCTACATATAAGGGGTATCTGGCTACATATAAGGGGTATCTGGCTACATATAAGGGGTATCTGGCTACATATAAGGGGTATCTGGCTACATATAAGGGGTATCTGGCAACATAGGGGAGATATCTGGCAATATAGGGGAGATATCTGGCAACATGGGGGGAGGTATCTGACTACATGAGGAGGTATCTGGCTACATGGGGAGATATCTTGCTACATAGAAGAAGGCCTCTTGACTACATGGGGGGAGGTATCTGGCTCCAGGGGGACATATCCATCTCTGTGTGATATATCCCACCTGCTTCTCTGGCACCCGGTTTACTGACGGCCTGCTCAGCCAATCAGTGCACAGTCCCACCGTAGCCACTGATTGGATGAGCGGGCTGTCAGTGAGCTGGGAGCCAGAGAAGCAGGTGGGAGTACAGGGAGGTAAGTATGATCTGTTAAGGGCCGGCAGCTAATTAGGTAAATAGGCAGCAGCTACATTCTCGCAGCAGATTGAAAATCCTCTGTGAGAATGCAGAGTCATAGGCCATAACAGTACAGAGTATCGCAGTGGATTTTGCTGTGAAACGTACATGTAAATCTACCCTGGGCAATGTTATTAATGGATGGCATCGTTGGGGGTACTCGGCTGAAGCATCTTGTCGCATGGGGGTACTTGGCCTGAAAAGGTTGAGAAACACTGCCCTACAGTGTTAAATGACCTGTCCTAATAGGGTGATACAAGCCCCAGTTGTGGTTATTTGGGCGAGGCCAAGTTTCGTGAGTGTCCCAGTTACTTGCACTGCGAGATAGGATACGTAGACCTTCCTTTGGTAGCTTTGTCCTATCCAAGCCAGTTGTTCAGCGTGGGTTAGGGTGTTCTTGGACTCTTCTCCCTTAAAGTGCTTAGCACTGCATAGTATACACTCACCGGCCACTTTATTAGGTACACCTGTCCAACTGCACGTTACCACTTAATTTCTAATCAGCCAATCACATGGCGGCAACTCAGTGCATTTAGGCATGTAGACATGGTCAAGACAATCTCCTGCAGTTCAAACCGAGCATCAGTATGGGGAAGAAAGGTGATTTGAGTGCCTTTGAACGTGGCATGGTTGTTGGTGCCAGAAGGGCTGGTCTGAGTATTTCAGAAACTGCTGATCTACTGGGATTTTCACGCACAACCATCTCTAGGGTTTACAGAGAATGGTCCAAAAAAGAAAAAACATCCAGTGAGCGGCAGTTCTGTGGGCGGAAATGCCTTGTTGATGCCAGAGGTCAGAGGAGAATGGGCAGACTGGTTCGAGCTGATAGAAAGGCAACAGTGAATCAAATAGCCAACAGTTACAACCAAGGTAGGCAAAAGAGCATCTCTGAATGCACAGTACGTCGAACTTTGAGGCAGATGGGCTACAGCAGCAGAAGACCACACCGGGTGCCACTCCTTTCAGCTAAGAACAGGAAACTGAGGCTACAATTTGCACAAGCTCATCGAAATTGGACAGTAGAAGATTGGAAAAACGTTGCCTGGTCTGATGAGTCTCGATTTCTGCTGCAACATTCGGATGGTAGGGTCAGAATTTGCCGTCAACAACATGAAAGCATGGATCCATCCTGCCTTGTATCAATGGTTCAGGCTGGTGGTGGTGGTGTCATGGTGTGGGGAATATTTTCTTGGCACTCTTTGGGCCCCTTGGTACCAATTGAGCATCATTGCAACGCCACAGCCTACCTGGGATGTGGTGGAATGGGAGATTCGCATCATGGATGTGCAGCCGACAAATCTGCGGCAACTGTGTGATGCCATCATGTCAATATGGACCAAAATCTCTGAGGAATGCTTCCAGCACCTTGTTGAATCTATGCCACGAAGAATTGAGGCAGTTCTGAAGGCAAAAGGGGGTCCAACCCGTTACTAGCATGGTGTACCTAATAAAGTGGCCAGTGAGTGCATATACACAAGTACTTGTTGTCTCTAGCTGCATCTGCATGCACATGTGTCTCAGACTAGACTGAACTAATTTGGTCCCGGACAAAGGTCCTGGCATAAGCCTGGAATCTGGATAAGACTGAACTGCACTTCCTCCACCAGGCAACTAACTTCCTACAGGGGCTAAGTAATCTACCCTGTGAGTGGTGGGGATGAGTGTGTGCAGAAATAAAGAACATAATAGGTTAGACATAGAAAGCACCTCCAATTGGTCAATAAGAGCCCATGGTATACATAAAACATTAACCCATGAACCTCTTTAGCTGTGCAACACATAACAATACACATATAAAAGATACTGACATCTAGTGGTGAAACTTCAAAGCACCGTTCATCATCACTTAACCTGGAGAAACAAGCTTTTGCGACAGGTGCATAAGAGAAGAGAAAAGAACACCAGTGGCGGGACACAAGATAATATTCTATAGAGTGGTGACCAGCCATTCAGGTTGTATCTACAGTTATGGTCACATGCATTAACCCTTTGAGGACCAGGTCCAAAATAACCCAGTGGACCGCGCAAATTTTGATCTTATGGTTTCCGTTTTTCCCTCCTCCCCTTCTAAGACCTCTAGCACTTTCAGTTTTTTATCTACAAGCCATGTAAGGGCTTATTTGTTACAGGAATAGTTGTACTTTGTAATGGCGTCATTCATTTTACCATAACGTGTATGATGGAATTTCAAATATATTATTTATGAAGATATAAATTGGTGAAATCGCAAAAAAGAATGCAATATGGTAACGTTTGGGGGGTTCCTGTGTCTACGTAATGCACTATATGGTAAAAGCGACATGATATTATTACTCTATAGGTCAGTCCGAACAGAACCATATGCAGGTTTACACAGATTCTCTAATGTTATAAATTTTTTTAAATGAAATCCTTTTTTTTGGCAATTAATTATAAATAAAATGGGCCTATTGTGACGCTTATAACGATTTTATTTTTTCACCTATGAGGCTGTGTGGGGTGTCATTTTTTCCGCCATGATCTCTAGTTTTTATTAATACCATATTTGTGAAGATCGGACGTTTTGATCACTTTTTATTAATTTTTTTTATATATAATGTAACATAAAATCGGTAATCCGCGCACTTTTTTCCCTCTTTTCGTGTACGCCGTTTACCGTTCGCAATGACGCTTGTTATATTTTAATAGATCGGACAATTACGCACGCTACGGTATATTATATGTTTATTTGTTTATTTATTTTTATATGTTTTATTTATATAATGGGAAAGGGGGGTGATTTCAACTTTTATTGGGGGAGGGGTTTTGGGGTAGTGTATTAGTGTTTTTAACTTTTTTTTTTTTTTACACATTTGAAGTCCCTTTGGGGGACTTTTACATACATTAGTTTGATTTCTACACTGATGAATGCTATGCCATAGGCATAGCATTGATCAGTGTTATCGGCGATCTGCTCATTGAGCCTGCCTGTGCAGGCTCAGTGTAGCAGATCGCCGATCGGACCGCACGGAGGCAGGTGAGAGACCTCCGGCAGTCCGTTTTACCGATCAGGACCCCCGCAGTCACACTGCGGGGGTCCCGATCGGTAAGTGACAGGGGACTCCCCCTGTCACTTACACTTAAACGCGGCGTTTAAGGAGTTAATGACACGCGGCAGCGCGATCGCTGCAGCGTGTCATTACCGGTGAGGTCCCGGCTGCTTATTGCAGCCGGCCCCCACCTGCTGTGAAGCGCGCTCCGCTCCGGAGCGCGCTTTATAGCGGGAGAAACACCCAGGGCGTACAGTTACGCAATAGGTCGTCTGGGGACAGACTTCCATGGCGTAACTATACGCCCTGGGTCGTCTAGGGGTTAAACTGCATGTTACACATCCCTTAGAGTTCATTAACCCCTTAACAACCGCGGGCTTACATTTACGCCCTCACTGTCTGGGCCTTAAGGCAGGACGGTGTAAATGTACGCCCTGGCGCGGTCCCGGGCTATGGCGCGGGTTCACAAGCAGAGCTCGCCCCATAGCCGATGTGGACCGGCTGCTAGCTTGACACACTTGACAGAGTTCCAATAAACACTTGGTAATAGAATGACCAGATCTGTAGTATAAGTGCAGAGTAGTATATAGTTGTGTTGGTTGAGTTGTGCTAACTAACACAAGAAATAGAGTAGCAGAGAGGAGGATGCCTTGAGAGTCAACCCAGGATGTTGGAGGAGGAGGTAGACTACTTAGAATAAGAATAAGAAGAACACCTGTGCCCGTGTATTGACCTTTGACTTCAGTCTTCACACCACCTTATGCCCACTAGACTTGGCTGAACCTTCCTAATGGGCGACACAGGCCACAGACCTTGTTACCTGGGATGAGCGGAATGCTGAGGGTTTCCTGCTGACATTCATGCTGCGAGACAGTTCATAGACTACTGCAACTTTGCTCTGTCTGGATCAGTTCCTGGCTCTTTGGCTCTGTTGTGGATACTGTCCTGCTCTTTGGCTCTGTTGTGGATACTGTCCTGCTCTTTGGCTCTGTTGTGGATACTGTCCTGCTCTGTGACTTCTTGTCCACGGCGTGGGTTGAGGTTGACTCTGGCTAGTCCTCTCCTAAGAGGAGTTTAACAGTGCATAGTGCTTTGAAGTATCACTGGTGAAGAGGTTGTGAGAGATGTGCTGTCTTGTGTCCTTCCCATGTGGGTTCCTGACTAAGACTGACTTGGATACGGGGACCTGGCAGAGGGCCGGGGCCCAGATAGGACCACTGTGAAAAGCTATCTGGCTTGTGTCCTTCCTCTACAATGTCCAGAACGAAAGACTCTTCTCTTCCTGTCTCCTGTGTGACTCACTTCCTCCTTAGCGTGTATGGTGCGCTATGAGTGGGTGAAAGAGTGCAACATAAAAAGAAAGAAGGGAGATGATAGGAAAGAAGAAAGCAGAAATACTACTGGTCTACAGAGTCTGGTGAAACATGAAAACAATAACCCTTTGCAATCCTTCGGCTGTGCAGCTTCCATATACATAACATAGCGACATCTAGAGGTGAACTTGGATACTACTTTAATCATAATGATAATACAATAAGTACAGACTTTTGCACCCCTAGTGGGACACCACTTTAGGATCTGTCATCACTCTCTGATCAAGGTTGTGTGTTTCTTGGGGGGGGGGTCTAGTTACTGGGAATCCCACTGATGTTGAGAAGAAAGGACCCACAAATCTAGTTTTTCCCTTTAAGAACAGCATTCCCAGCCACCTCATGCGGAGAGTCTGTAATATACACTGCTCAAAAAATAAAAGGTAACACTAAAATACAACATCCTATGTCTCAATTAATGAAATATTCTAGTTGTAAATCTTTGATGATTACACAGTGGAATATGTTGAGAACAGTCAAACATAAAAATTATCAATGTAAATCAAAATTAATATCCCATGGAGGTCTAAATTTGGATACTCAAAATGGAAAATCAAGTTACAGGCTGTTCCAACTTTAGTGAAAATTCCTTAAAGACAAGGAAATGAGGCTTAGTAGTGTGTGTGACCTCCATGTGCCCTCCAACATTCTCTTATAACATTTTCTCCTAGACCTAGATTAACTCCCATTCAACTCCTGGACAGTCTGTGGGGCAAATGTAATGTTGGTGAATGGAACGAGACATGATGTTCCAGATGTGCTTGATAGAGTCAGGTCTGGGGAATGGGCAGACCAGTCCATAGTATCAATGCCTTCATTATGCTAGAACTTCTGACACACTACAGCCACATGAGGCCTTGCATTGCCATACATTAGAGGGAACCCATGGCACACAGAACTTGTGTGTGGTCTCACAATGGGTATGAGGATCACATCCCAGTACCTAATGGCAGTCATGGTACCTCTGGCTAGCATAAGGAGGGCTATGGGGCCCTCCAAAGAATGCCTTCCCACACCATTACTGACCCACTGCGAAACTGGTCATCCTCGAGGATGTTGCAGGCATCAAAACATTCTCCCTAGCATCTCCAGACTCTGTCACATGTGCTCAGTGTGAACCTGGTCTCATCAATGAAGAGCAATGGGTGCTAATGTCAAATCTCTCAATTTTTGGTGTTCTCTGGTAAATGCCATTTGCCCTGCACAGTGTTGGGCTCTATGTACCACACCGAATTGTGAACATAGGGCCCTCATACAACATTCATGGAGTCTGTTTCTGACAGTTACAGCAAACACATGGATATTAGTAGCTTGCTGTAGGTCATTTTGAATGACTCTGGAACTGTTCCTCTTTGTACAAAGGCGGAAGCAGCGGTCCTGCTGCTGGGTTGTTGCTTTCCTATGGCCCCCTTCATGCTCCTGGTATCTGCTCCATGCTTTGGACACTGTACTGACAGACACAGCCAACCTTTTTGCCACAGCTCACATTAATGTGCCATCCTGGAGGAGCTGCACTACCTGAGCAACTTTTGTGAAACTCAGCGCCGTTAACCCCCGCGGCCCCTGAGTATACATCATCTGCTACAGGCTCCTGCTTGATTGCACTGCAGCGGGGCAGCACACTGATTGGCTGACCATCGGGAGATGCCAGGAAGCCCTGAAGTAAGCAGGAGCCTGGAGCAGGTGATGTATGCTTGTGGTGTCCCACCACAGGTGTTAATGGTTACACCCTTCGCAAAAGTCTGTACTTGTCAGTAAAAGTGGTAATGTAGTAGTGCCTGAATTTTGTGACACTATATGTCGTTTCAGTTCACTTGCCTCCCAGCTTGGAACGCACATGTCTGGAATAGACACAGCAGCCCGTCAACCACACCAGAAACCTGCCGTTTGGCACCCGGATCCAAATTTCATCTATGTGGTCCCCTAGATCATGATAGTGGTATTGTGCAGTTAACAGTCACTACACGCTTTCCAATTCCCCATTCCCTGTGAAACACACCGCCATATTGAACATTGACTCTAATGGAACAACAACTATTAAAGAAAGGTTTATCCTTTGTTCATGTTTGACAGCTGCTTCTAACAGTCTTAATTAGTGGGAGCAGTTGGGATCGCGGCACGGCCCCCCTCTGAACTCCTCTTCTGGACATATGCAGTATGGGTACAGCATATGTCCTGAAGAGATTAATCCGTTTACTTGGGTGAAAGATCTAAACCTGTTTATCAGGAAACTTAAGTGGCACAAGTTCTTTAAACATCATGACCTTCATACCTGCTTAGAATTAGGGGTTAGTATGGAAGATCTCCCACATATATACAGCTCTTGGCAGATTTTTGGGAAGAAGGCCAGAGATCTCCTGGGGAGGGGCCATTTACCGAGCTCAGTTATTTTCTTACAAGGTTGCCCCCGATTGACAATACTGAATACCTGGATATCTTTTAGAAAGTCTATAGTGAGTCTGTATCTTGCCATTGCAGTGAGCTGTTGCATTTTTTTTGTGTTTTTGTGTGTTTACAACTTCAGCCATAGCATCATGCTCCTGCCTAGTGTGGATGGTGTTCTAGGAGAGCTGACCAAATTTGTCTTTTTTTTCTGTGTTCCAGATGGGGGAGTGGCTGCCTCTACCTGGTCGTGCACTCCACCTATCCCACCCAGGTGGTGTAATTACTTGTGCCGGTATAAGACAGATCTTGCATGCCCAGAGCATAGGCGTATTTCATGCCATGGAGAGGCCATAGTACAGTGTAGGACTGCCCCGTTCATGAGGCCACCGTAACGTGGTGGGGTAGTTCACACCATTTTCAAATGGTAACCAAGAGCCTCATTACTTTTGTGGAAGTTTTTTTTTGCAGTTGGGGGGGCTGCTTTTAACTATTTTCATGTCTGTAGTGGGTCTGTATGTTGCCATTGCGGTGAGCTGTTGCATTTTTTTATTATTTTTTTTTGTGTTTTTGTGTGTTTGCAACTTCAGCCATAGCTACGTGCTCCTGCCTAGTGTGAATGGTGTTCTAGGAGAGCTTACCAAATTTGTCTTTTTAAAAAAATTTTTTTTTTTTACAAATGGTGTGTAAGGAGATCGAGGATTTGCACCCGAGAAAAGAATTTATGAATAATCTGTCCTCGGAGGAGTTGCAGGCATTGATTGCACTGGAGGATGATGATACAATCATCATTAAGAGGTTAAAGTGTCACTGTTGTGAATTTTTTTTTGCAGAAATCAATAGTCCAGGCGATTTTAAGAAACTTTGTAATTGTGTTTATTAGCCAAAAAATGCATTTTTATCATGAAAAAGCAGTTTGAAGCTCTCCCCCCTGTCTTCATTGTTCTCCTATGGAGAGAGCTAAATAAAAGACCAAAACAGGACAACAAAGAGTTAATCTACAAATACATCACCCTCTATTTCCTCTGACAGCCACCACTGACCTCTCTGAGCTCTGATTACAGTGTTCACCCAGCTCCGTGCCTGTAATCCTCTGTTAACTGCTTTCTGCTGTCGACTAACTCCCTTCTTCCTCCTTCCTCCTCCCCCCTCCCCTCTCACCTCTCCCTAGAACAGACTGGGTACGTCTGATGCAACAAGTCACAATTTCCAGATTTTTTGCAGTGGATGGAAAAGAGGAGGGAGGGGGGGACCTGGGAAAAGGCTTTTTAAATGCAGATAATGGCATATTTGGCTAATAAACCCAATTCCAATGTTTCCTAAAAAATGCCTGGACTATTGATTTCTGCAACAAAAAAAAAAACAACAGTGACTCCTTAAGCCCTCAGATAAGGGGGGCAACCTTGTACTCATGGATCACACCCATTATGGTAAGATGTGTTACAACATTCTTAATGATAGAGGTTGTTATGAGATCCTGGAAGGGGATCCCACACATCTGTATCTAACGGATTGAGGGATATCCTACAAGGTGGTTTTGAGAAGAAACTCATCCCCAGAAATGAGCTAATGTTCATGTTTCCTCGGACACCGCAACTGGCTAATTTCTATGGGCTCCTCAAAATACACGAGGGGATTGACCCACTACGTGGGAGACCCATAGTGTCAGGAGTGGATTCAATTATTTAAAATGCAAGCCTCTACGTCCATAAGGTTCTCCATAAATTTGTAACAGCCCTACCATCCTATACAAGGGACAGCATGGACCCTTTGAATAAAATGTCCATCAAGGTGGAATCCCAGACTCTATTGGCCAGTATTGACGTGGAGGCATCGTATAGTTCGATCCCCCATGACAAGGCACTATACGTAGTGAAATATTTCCTAAAATCTAGGGGTAGCCAGTTTAGCGCACATAACGAGTTTATCGTACAACTGGTTGACCGTTTTTTTAAATCATAATTATTTTTGTGCTTGATGGCAAGTTCTAGCACCCACTCAGGGGAACCGCTATGGGGAGCCCTTGTGCCCCCACCTATGCGGACCTCCTCCTGGGTTGGTGGGAGGATACGGTTATTTTCCCGGCCGAGAAAGTCTGATGGACCACCAAGATATTATCTTATGATATATCGATGACATCCTGCTATTATGGGATGACACGAGGCAGATTTTATTGAATTTTTGAGACAAATCAACATCAATAGTATAGGTCTGAGGTTCACGCATGAAATTCAGATGGAGAGCATTGCATTCCTCAATCTCCAGATTTTCAAACATGAAGGACACTTGAACTCTACTCTCTACAGAACGTGTACTGCCACGAACAGTCTGCTCCACTGGGACAGTTACCACCCAAGGTTCCTGCACAATGGGATTCCTAAGGTCAATATCTGCGTAACTGTTCCCAGAAGGAGGAGTTCTTTGTTCAAGCTAGAAGTCTCCAACAGAGATTTAGACAGAGGGTATCCACAGAACACTCTCAGGACAACATTCAACTGTGCTAGAGAGAGAAACCGACGAGAACTTTTGGTTCCTAGAAATGACGCCCAATATACTCAGACTGATTGGAACGTATAACAATCAATCTGGACCAATTATGGGGATCCTTAAAAAGTATTGGCCAATACTTCGGGCAGATCCAGATATTTCATCACCCAACGTCCCAGGGAGGAGTCTGTGAGACAGATTGGTGTACAGTCATAATGAACGCCCTTTTCCCTCACCCAACTGGCTTAAAAATAGGACAACTGACAAGTTTAAATGTGGCACTTGTCGGGCCTGTCCCTGTGTATTCACTATCTCCTACAACACTTGTGTATGCATGGGGGAAACCTTCACGATAAGTGACTTGATGAATTGTAAAACCAAGGGGGTTGTCTACCTATGTACTTGCACATGTCCTTTAGAGTACGTGGGTAAAACTAAACGTGAGTTTAGGAGACAGGTTCATGAACATTTGGAAGATATCAGAGATGAGAGAGACACACCAGCAGCGCGTCATGTTAATACCGTACACGATGAAGATTCGAGGTGTCTCAGATTTTCGATCATAGAGAGGATCCACCCATTAGTACGGGGAGGGGACTGGGACAGAAGGATTCTACAAAAAGACACTGAATCCATCTATAGGTTTCACTCCCGAATACGAAATGGATTAAATGATAGATTAACTTATACTTGTTTTATAGGCACGTAGCCATCACCTCGGTTATCCTTCCTCCCCCCCCTCCTTTTCCCCTTGCCTTCTTTTCCCTCCTTTCCCTAAGGGAGGAGATTTTTTGATGTCCTCCAGATTCGTTGTCCTGTTTTCAGTTATTGTGATTCCCCTCTTTTCAAAACTAGGACCTAATGGTGTTCAGCCATTTTATATCAGTACGTGATAGTACCTCTTTTGTTATATTGTCTAATAATAATTTGAATATTTGTATAGCGCCAACAGATTCCGCAGCGCTATATACTACTGGCATATCCCACATGTATGCCTCCACCTGAGCCCTGACCAAGATTGGGGCACCCCATTATTCAGTAGTAATTTCTTAGCATAGGCTAAGTGTAATGGCTTAATGTTTATTTCTCATTTGTCCTTGCACTGGCCGCCCCCTGGTTGTTTCTATTAGTCATACTCGCTATTAGTTCGTATTCCCCAGATCCACCAGCACATTCCCAGTATAATGAAGCAGTGGCTGGGTCTACCGGAGTGTGCTCCAGTTTGACACGCATCTAGCCGAAAGTCCGCATCGATAATGCGCAAACATATCATTGCACCTTTCCGAGCATGCGCGTGAGCCTTCAATATGGCCATATTGAAGGCGGTGCTTTCCACCAGGAATTGGTAAGTGTGTAGTGACTGTTAACTGCACCATACCACTATAACTATCTAGAGGACCACATAGATGACATTTAGAACCGAACTGTCATCTAATAAGCTATTATTGCTTGTCGAGTGTTTGTTCATTGTAACTAGCAGCCCTATTGTGTGCAGTGATTTGTGTATTTTTCTTGCCTAGATCCTATTATAAGGTTGGCTTACAACTGATAGGTGACTGAGTGATCACAAACTCCTTATCTCCATATCTTGTGAATTTTTTTCTGGATTTTTTAATGTGCATCGAAGAATAATGTTTTTAGATTATTGCATGCTGCTGCGATAGTATTTTTGTTACATGTGATTGACAGTCTCCAATTTATTCAGTTGTGGTGTCCTACCATGGATGTTACTACTATATACACTCTTCGTAAAAGTCTGTACTTATTGTACTTATGTGGTGATGAAAGTAGTGATAGAGTTTCGCCATTAGATGTCGCTATGTTAGATATGTATATTGAGATACTGCACAGCTGGAGTGTGAAGGGTTATTGTTTATTTGTATGTCACATGGGTCTGCAAACCAACAGGAATCTGTTCTGTATCACCTCTCTCTTTACTTCTTCTATTGCACTCTTCACCCAGTCACAGCGCATGTTAGTTACGCTGAGGAAGGAAGTCACATGGGTAGAGGAAGTGCATAGGTCTTTCGTTTTGGACATTGTAGAGGAAGGACGCAAGCTAGATAGCTCTCTACAGAGGTCCTCTCTGGGGCCTGGCCCTCTGCCAGGTCCCTGTACCCCCAAAGTTCAGTCTTAGCTGTGTCATATCTTGCTTCCTACCCATACAAGGTTCTAGCTAACAGTTTTCTTGTCAGAAACGCTACACGACACTATGCAGTGTTAAACCCCTCTCAGGAGAGGACAAGTCAGAGACAACCTCAACCCTTGCCGTGGACTAGGAGAATAACTGAGCAGGACAGTATCCACAAAAGCTAGGAACTGATCCAGATAGAGTTCCTAGGCTTTGCGCAACTTTGCTCTATCTCGCAGCATGGTTGTCAGCAGGGAACCCTCAGCATTCCGCTCATGCCAGGTAACAAGGTCTGGGGCCTGTGTCACCCTCTAGGACGGTTCAGCTAAATCTAGTGGGCAAAGGGTGGTGTGAAGACTAACAAAAGGTCAAAACACGGGCACAGGTGTCCTTCTTCCTCTTCTAAGTATTCCTCTACCTCATCCTCCAACATCCTGGCAGAGCACAGTAATATTTGGGTTGAGACTCTTACGACATCCTCCTCTCTGCTACTCTGATTCTCTGTATCACTCCTCCAGCTGCCTAGTCAGAACGTCTGTGCTCTACACTGTATTCCTGTCGCAGATTCGGTTGCTGTATTGTCAAGTATTTGTCTATCAAGTGTTATCAAGTGTATTATTTCGTTCTTTATCAAGAGAAACACCATAAGAGTGCTAACACACACACCGTATTGCAGTGAATTTTCTGCTGCGATACGCAGCAGATTTGATGTTTATAACTGAACACAGCATCAAATCTGCTGCGTATCTGCTGCGCATCGGTCGTGTGTTTTAGCACCCTAATAGTGTATCCTGCTCCAGCAAGACCTGTCTAGTAAAACCCAACTTATTTATCATAAAGAGATTTTGTGATCTTTCGCCTTACACCGACACAGCACAACACATTGCCACCTTGGGACACTTCCCCTTTCTGTAGGTGGCAGATCCAATAGTCCGGGAGGGTCCATGATTACACTATCCATGATTACACTATCCCAAGGAACTCCATAGCAGCCCGGCAGGACAGTGACCACAGGGGAAAAGGAACAACCGTCCATCTAAAATAAAAGCAGGCGTGCCATCACACCTGTGTGCCTACCCCGCACTGGCGTCACGCCACCTCAAGGTCCAGCTGTATCTGGGCCGACCACCACCGCAGTGGAGTCACACTTCACCACCTAGCAGGTGACCGGCCAATCCTCCGACAACACCATAACCGGGGGATCACACCACACAGTGATTGTGCACAATCAGTGTTACTTCATAACTGGACAGGCGGATTTCACAGAAGAGTGATTGACTGAGTTACATTGTACTGTTTAACCCCTTAGTGACCGCTGCACGCATATTCACGGCGGCCACTAATGGGCTTTATTCCGATGCGTACGCCTTTTAACGGCGGGCGCATCGGAATAAATTACCCCCCGTCGGCGGCAGCAGAGCATGTATCAGCGGTCAGTGTGACCGCTGACACCCTCCTGTAACTGCCTCCTGACCGCTCCGAGCAGTTTAAAAAGTGTGCACCGAACACAACACAGCCCCCCCCCCCCCAATAATAAAAATACATTACATTCCCCCTACACAATAAAATTTAACATAAAAGTGATCAAAAACATAAGACAAATCATATACATATTTTGGTATAGTTACATTCGTAACGACCCAATCTATAAAACTATATGAATAATTACACCACACGACACACGCTGTAAAAATTAAATAAAAAAAACAGTACCAGAATAGCAGTATTTTATCAATCTACTTTAGAAAATACGTTATAAAAGAGATCAAAAAGTCATATACATATAAAACTTGGTATTAATAGAAACAACAGATCTTCCCGCAAAAAAATAAGCCCAAAACCAGCTCTGTCGTGCAAAAGATAAGAACGCTATGGATCTTGCAATGTGGCGACAATTTTTGTGGGTTTTTGCTAGGAAGATAGTTTCTATTGCGCCAAAGTGATAATAGTTAAAAAAACCTATACAAATGTGGTATCACCGTAACCGTAGTGACCCAGAGAATACATGTATTATGTTATTAGTGACCGCCGATACGGATTTTTACGGCGATCACTAATGGGCTCTATACTGCTGCCATCAGCTCTTTATGGCGATGGTGCAGAATAGTGCAACTGCGCCGGAAATGCCCGCAGCCCCCTCCTCTCAGCTATCGGAGGTCGCTGAGGGGTTGGGGTAGAATGTGGGGTCAGTCCCGGCCAGTCCCCTCACCGGCGATCGCTGTTATTACCAGTATAACTGCGGCCACCGGTAACAAACATTGCCAGCACAGCTGAACGCTTTCATGTCTTCTCACAGTGAATCCACAGTGAGAGGAGATGAAAACATGCCCCCCCCCCCCTGTCCCCAGAATTAACCCTAGGGACCTGTAACCACCCAGATTGCCCGTAACCATCGCAGACAGCCTGTAACCACCACAGATAGCCAGTAAACACCCCCAGATAGCCAGTAAACACCTCCAGATAGCCAGTAAACACCCCAGATTGCCCGTAACCACCCCAGATTGGCACAGACTGCTTGTAACCACCCCAGATTGCCCATAACCACACCAGATTCCCTTTCGCAACCTCAGATAGCCAGTAAACACCCCGAGATTGTCCATTACCACCCCAGATAGCCAGTTAACACCCACATATTGCCTTTAACTAAAATGACACTCCTTCCCTGAGCCCTGCTGTGTGCCCATACAGTGGTTTATGCCCACGTATGGGGTACTGTTCTACTCAGGAGAACCTGCGTTACATATATTGGGGTGAGTTTTCTCCCCTGTTCCTCGTGAAATTGAGAAATTTCAAACTAAACAAACATGTTATTAGAAAAATTCAGTTTAGTTAGTATTCAAAGTTTAGTTTTGAATACTTTCCTCTAATACCTGTGGGGTCAAAATGGTTACCACACCCCAAGATGTATTCTTTGAGTGGTGTACTTTCCAAAATGGGGTGACTTTTGCAGGGGTTCTATTCTGCTGACACTACAGGGGAGCTGCAAACGCACCTGGCGCTCAGAAAATTCTGGAAATGCTAATTGTCGCTCCTTCCCTTCTGAGCCCCGCTGTGTGCCCATACAGTGGTTTATGCCCACATATGGGGTACCATTGTACTCAGGAGAACCTGCATTAGAAAATTTGGGGTGCATTTTCTCTCATGTTGCTTATGAAAATTAGATACTTTAATCTTAATATATTATTGGAAAATTTCTATTTTTCATTTTTTTCCGGCCTAATTGTGAATACTTTCCTCCAGCCCCTGTAGGGTTAAAATGCTCATTATACCCTTAGATTAATTCTTTAAAGGTGTCTAGTTTCCAAAATGGGGTCACTTATGGGGGTTTCCAGTATACAAGCCTCCTAAATCAACTTAAAAAAAGAACTGGTGCCTAAAAAAAAAAATCAGTTTTGTAAATTTCATGAAAATTTCATAATTTGCTGATACATTTCTAAGCCCCGTAACACCCTAAAAAAGTGAAATATGTTTACGAAATGAAGCCAGAATAAAGAGGACATATTCATAATGTGACTTACTAATTTTTGTCATGTGACTTTCTTTTTTTAGAAGCAAAGAATTTCAAAGTTTGTAAAGTGCAAATTTTTCATGATATTTTGATGTTTTTCACACAAAAAAACACAAGACAGTGACCAAATTTTGCCACTAACATAAAGTACCATATGTTACAAAAAAAACAATCTCAGAATCAATAGCATACGTTAAAGCGTCAGATTTAGAAAAATGAGCCTGGTCATTTAGGACCAAATAGGCTTGGTCCCTAAGGGGTTAACCCTTAGGGGACACAGCCAGTTTTCATTTTTGCGTTTTCGTTTTTCCCTCCTCGTGTATATAAGGCCATAGCGCCTGCATTTTTCCACCTAGAGACCCAAATGAGCCCTTATTTTTTGCGCAACTAATTGTACTTTGCTAAGGCAGATGTAATTTTTGCCTAAAATGTGCCGGGAAACCAGAAAAAAAATTATATGTGTGGTGAAATTGAAAAAAAAAAAACGCATTTCTTTTATTTGGGGGAAATGTGTTTTTACGCCATTCGCCCTGGGGTAAAACTGACTTGTTATGCATGTTCCTCAAGTCGTTACGATTAAAACGATATGTAACATGTATAACTTATATTGTATCTGATGGCCTGTATAAAATTCAAACCGTTGTTAACCAATATACGTTCCTTAAAATCGCTCCATTCCCGGGCTTATAGCGCTTTTATCCTTTGGTCTATGGGTCTGTGTGAGGTGTCATTTTTTGCGCCATGATGTGATCTTTCTATCGGTACCTTGATTGCGCATATATGACTTTTTGATCGCTTTTTATTACAATTATTCTGGATTTGATGCGACCAAAAATGCGCAATTTTGCACTTTGGGATTTTTTTGCGCTGACGCCGTTTACCGTGTGAGATCAGGAATGTGATTAATTAATAGTTCGGGCGATTACGCACGCGGCGATAGCAAACATGTTTGTTTATTAATTTATTTATTTATTTTTATTTATAAAATGGGGAAAGGGGGGTGATTCAGACTTTTATTAGGGGAGGGGGTTTTGTGTTATTAAAAATACTTTTTTCTTTTACTTTAGACATATACTAGAAGCCCCCCTGGGGGGCTTCTAGTATATGCACTCTGATCTCTCATAGAGATCCATGCAGTATAGTTATACTGCATGAATCCATGAGATCGGTGTTCTATTACTTTTGGCTGCTGCAGCCAAAAGCAATAGAATGCCGAGCCGGGATCAGCGCCATTACGGAGCAGACCCCGGCCCGGTATGGATGCAGGGATCGCCCCCCCGCAATCGCGCCGCAGGGGGGCGATCCCCCCACTAGACCACCAGGGATGTGTAACCGCAAGTATTTAGAAGCAGCTGTCAACTTTGACAGCTGCTTCTAAGTACTTAATTAGCGGGCACGGCGATCGGACCGTGCCCGCTAATAGCCGCGAGCCCGGGCTACTCGCGGCACCCGGGATCGCGGCAGTTCAGAGGGTGGTCGCCGCGCGACCCCCCTCTGAACTCCCATAGCGGCACGAGGACGTTAAATAACGTCCTGGTGCAGCTATGGGTTAAAGAGGTTGTCTAGCGAAAATCTTTTTTTTTTCTTTCATATCAACTGGTGTCAGAAAGTGGTGTCAGAAAGTTATATAGATTTGTAATTTACTTCTATTAAAGAATCTCAAGTCTTCCCATACTTATTACCTACTATACGTCATGCAGGAAGGGTTTTATTTTCAGTCTGACATCTCTATCTCTGGCCGAGACAGGAACTGTCCAGAACAGGAGAGGTTTTCTATAGCAGTGCTTCTCAATTCCAGTCCTCAGGCCTCACCAACAGGTCATGTTTAAAGAGAACCAATCACCTAAATATAACTGTCCCTATTATGACAGTACATCTCTCCCTAAGTCTATTCATGAAGATACAGACTGCCTTTGCAGTCTGTATCTTTATACTTTACCTGATCCTCTGTTCCCTGGCTGTTCCGGTGAGCGCCGCCATCTTGATGACGTCACTTGCGTTCCAGCTGTGCGTTCCAGCGTGACGTCATCAAGATGGCGGCGTCGCCGGAACAGCCAGGGAACAGAGGATCTGGTAAAGTATAAAGCTACAGACTGCAAATGCAGTCTGTATCCTCATGAAGTCTATCTATGAAGATACAGACTGCCTTTGCAGTCTGTATCTTTATACTTTACCAGATCCTCTGTTCCCTGGCTGTTTCGGCGGCGCCGCCATCTTGATGACGTCACGCTGGAACGCACAGCTGGAACGCAAGTGACGTCATCAAGATGGCGGCGGCGCCGGAACAGCCAGGGAACAGAGGATCTGGTAAAGTATAAAGATACAGACTGCAAAGGCAGTCTGTATCTTTATAGATAGACTTCATGAGGATACAGACTGCATTTGCAGTCTGTAGCTTTATACTTTACCTATCCTCTGCTTCAGTGCCGCAAGGCCGGGCACCGCCATCTTGATTACGGGCCTTGCGTTCCACCGCTGGAACGCAAGTGACGTAATCAAGATGGCGCCGCCGGCCTTGCTGCACCGAAGAAGAGGATTAGGTAAAGTATAAAGATACAGACTGCAGAGGCAGTCTGTATCTTCATAAATAGATTAGAGAAGAGGGACTTTAGATAATACACAGCGATCTTGCGCTGTATAGCGCGAGATCACTGTGTGTTAACAGAGCGGCAGGCAAAGGATCATGGGAACCTTTCCTGCCACTCTGCATGACGGGAGTTTCCTGTCTCGCGCCGGCTCTTTTGAAAAGAGCCGGCTCGAGACAGGAAAGTAAAAAGGGAATAATTCAAAAACGAGACAAAAATAATTAATTATATTTGAAAATGTCAATTAAATTATGATTTGCATCTAATTAAGGAATAAAAAATTAACTTTCGTCCATGATTGGTTCTCTTTAAGGATTTCCTTAGTATTTCACAGGTGATAATTATACTTAGTATTATCACAGGTTTTCTTTGTATGGGATATCTTCAAAACATGACCTGTTGGTGAGGCCTGAGAACTGGAATTGAGAAGCACTATTTTATAGGGATTCCCATAGAAAACCTGGACAGCTCTAAACAGTTCCTGTCTCGGCCAGAGATGTCAGCAGAGAGCACTGTGTCAGGCTGAAAATAAAACATTTCCTGCATGACATATAGTAGCTAATAAGTATTTATATAGAAATATAAGTAAGTATTTAATAGAAGTAAATTACAAATCTATATAACTTTCAGACGCCAGTTGATTTGAAAGAAAGAGTTTTTTGCTGGACAACCCCTTTAAGTGCTGCCTTTATTTATTAAGCAGGTAGTAATATAGGTTCTTTCAAAAGAGACTGTGCTAGAGTTCTTCACAGCTAGCAGCCAGGGACATAGCTGTGCAAGAAAAATATATGAAAGGGACATAGGGGGAGATTTATCAAACATGGGGGAGATTTATCAAACATGATGTAAAGAGAAACTGACTCAGTTGCCCCTAGCAACCAATCAGATTCCACTTTTCATTATGGAAAATGAAAGGTGGAATCTGATTGGTTGCTAGGGGCAACTGAGCCAGTTTCTCTTTACACCATGTTTGATAAATCTCCCCCATAGTGCTAAACCTCTGTCAGCAGAACACATGTTGTTTTGACAACAGCCCTGGTTGCAGCTGCATACGCTGGTTATACACAGACAGTTCTCTTTTGTGACACCCGTTTCCCCACTTACGTGCATGTTCAGCCAGACTGAGCATGTTCTCTAATAAGGAAGCTATTTATAAAGAATAAAAGGAATAGGTAGTTGAAACCCAACATGCCCCATTCCTTTAACTCCCAACACACACTGTTAGGGCACAGTCAGGAGGCCAATGTACACATTATGGTGCATTAACAGAGAGATTTTTCTGACAGATTTTGAAAGCCAAAGCCAGGAACGGATTAGAAAAGAGGAGAAACCTCTGCAGGTATTCTCAACATTGATGCTGGGTTCACAATACATTTTTGCAATCTTCCCCCCCCCCCCCCCCCCCCCCCCCATCTGTTTTTGCAAAAAAACTGAATGAAAAAAAAAAAAAAAACGGATGAAAAATAAATTTTTTTCTTGACGTACACAAAAACACAATCGACCTCATTTTCGTGTCCGTTAGAAACAGATCTGTTTATAATGGAAGTCAATGAAAAATGGATCAAAACAGATGCACACAAATGCATACATTTTTCTATCTGTTTTTGCAAAAACGGATAAAGAAAACGGATTGCAGAAATGTAGTGTGCACCCAGCATAAATGGGGAATAAACGGCTGACACAAAGGAATCAGACACTGAAATTCAACATGCCCAACCCCTGACTTGGCTGCACCCCACCCCCCACATACACATAAAATTGTACCATGTTTGTTACATAATGTGAAAATCTGCATGCACCTTCAAGTGACCACATGTAAAATAAAGAAACAGTGCAAAAATGAAATGGTGTACAGAACATAAAATATAGTTACATACATAATACTCAGATGGAATGGGTATTTCTTCTTCAGGATTCAATTTGTCCTCCCCCTATAGTAAACAGAAATAGAGATGTCTTACATCACCAAAAACTATACTCAGGGTCCTGTCAGCTCTCACAATGGGGGAGATTTATCAAATATGGTGTACAGTGAAACTGGCTCCGTTGTGGGGAATGAAAGGTGGAATCTGATTGGTTGCTAGGGGCAACTGAGCCAGTTTCACTTTACACCATGTTTAATAAATTTCCCCCATAGTGTCTAGTTTAGTAAATGTTACTATTTCCCATTAAACAGATCTGGGACATCATGCCCCTATTCACTGTTGATCACATATACCAAGCATACCTAGGTACCCTGCAAATATATACAGAAAATCACAGAAGTAAAGGAGGGGAGGTGTACACAATAATAACAATCATTTGAAGCACAACAAACACAAAAATACTATACATCAAAGGAGAAATAAAATGAATGTGATCTCATCCTATCAGAAGTCTTCTGGGGTAGGGGGCAAATAGAAGATAGACCTGTAATGGCAAATAATATAATAACCTTTGTAATGGCAACAAGGTAGTAGTATGTGTTCTGTTGGTTAACCCCTTCATGTCCACTGAGACATGAAGACAAAGAAGACTTCTGATTGGGTCAAATCACATTTATTTTGCTTTACCTTTGATGTGTTCTGAACAACTATGTGGCTGCTAACGTGACTATATTGGACTTCCTGGTGACTGTAAGGCCCCTTGCATATTTGACTTTTTGATTTTTGTAGTGCGTACTAGAAGTATTTTAAATGATTAAAGGGGTATTCCCCCAAAATTATTTTTGCATTAATATGTTTCCCACCCAGAGGGGTAGCCGCAGGGGTCGCCGCTGCGACCTGGCCCGGCGTCGAGGGGGGCCCCCGCCCAACAATCTATCCCCTGCTCCTGGCCGTCCTCCGCCGCGGGTTCCCGTCACACTGATCACCTTGTGACCGCAAGCATTCTTTCGCTTGCGGTCATAAGAGTCAGTGTCGGACGGGCCCCCGGCGATGCTCAGCTTCCCAGTGGTGTCCCCGGCATCATAGGCACCAGGGAGCTGTGTGCACCGGAGTTGTTACTTCCGGGTCAGGGAGCGCGTCGCTCCCTGACCTGGAAGTAACAGCCCCGGCAGCGCACACTGAGCTCTCTTGTGCATATGCTGCCCGGGAATGCCGGGGACACCACTGGGAAGCTGAGCATCGCCGGGGGCCCGTCCGACACCTCAGAAGAATAGAAGAGAAGGGAGCTGCGACGGGGGAGCGAGGTGTTAGGTGAGTTTTTTTTTCTTTGTTTTTATCTGCTTTTCAGGTGACAAATATAAAAGGACAACACAGGCAATCTACAAGGGGGGTGGCAACAAAAGGGGGGCATCTACATGGGGGGCAACAGAGAGGGGCCATCTATAAGGGGGACAACATAAGGGGGGCATGTATAAGGGGGCAACACAGAGGGGCCAGCTATAAGGGGGGGGCAACATAAGGAGGACAACATAGAGGAGCCATATGTAAGGGGGGCAACACAGGGGGCTATCTAAAAGGGAGGGGGGGCAACATAAGTGGTCCATCTACAAGGGGGGGGGCAACATAAGGGGAACAACACAGGAAGGCATCTATAAGGGGGGGGCAACATAAGGGGGCCATCTATAAGGGGAGGCCTTGTAAGGAGGGCATCTATAAGGGTGACATCACAGGGGGCCATCTAAAATGGGGGCAGAGGGGGACAACACAGGGGGCATCTTTAAGGGGGAATACACAGGGGGGGGTGTATACTATAGGGGATACAGAGGGGACCATCTATAAGGGGGACTTCAAAGGAGCCATCTATAAGGGGGACTAAACGAGGGGGAATCTACTATAGGGGGACTACACAGAGAGGGGCTGCACAAAGGAGATGCACAAGGGGCCATCTATATGGAAGACTGAGCTAGGGACCATCTACACAGAGGGGGGCATATACTATCATGGGGATGACATAGTCAGCCTACCCACTTAAAGTGACTGTACCACCAGGCCCAGGCTGAAGCACTGGAGGCGACCGACCCACCCCCAGTGGGAAGAAACCCTAGCCCCTCTATGACGTGTCTCCATTAGAATCAATGGATCCCTATCATAGAGGTGCGGGGGTTTCCTCCCACTAAGGGTGGGTCAGCCGCCTCCAGTGCTTTAGCCTGGGCCTGGTGGTACAGTCACTTTAATGAGGGTGTAAAGGGGCCAATACAGATGTGCAGTGTGTATAGAGATGAGGATGGTGCCAGTATGAGGAGCCTAATATGTTTGTCTGTCAGATTCTGTGGATTCGTGGCTCGGAGAAGTTCTCATGACGGCCCAGGACAGATGGAGAAGAAGATGAAAAGGAAAGAACTCCAATTAGAGAAGACGTCCAATGTGAGTCACTTGATATAACTGCACTGTAATGTATATGGTGTACAGAGCCTGTGTAGAGATGGGGCTGCCTCTATATGACTGGATGAGGTGATGGTGATCTGTGTACAGTGGATGTTAGTCAGTATGCGGTGGTGTTAGTCAGTATGTGGTGGTATTTGTTACTTGTAATCTGGTACAGTGTTTTATTGGTCTTAGTATACTAGATTTGGTCAGTAATATGGTGGTGATGGTAGTGGTGGTAATATTTCCCCCTTGTATACTGGTATTATTGGTAATATCAGTCTCAGTATACAGGATTTGGTTAGTAACAGTATGGCGGTAATATGTATGGTGATAATATTTCCTATATACTGGTATAATTGGTAATATCTGCCTCTAGCTATTATCTATGTATCGCATCGCTTGGTCGAGGAACGGGGGGGGGGGGGGGCCCAAGTTGAACTCTTGCAGCAGGGCCCAAGGGACATTAGCTATGCCCCTGTTTCCACCCATAGCTTTCCATCTTTCCAATGTAAAGTTATTATGGATTCTGCACAGTTTTGCTGTTATCTAGATGCCTTCACCCCCACCGAATGCATAGAACCATCAAACCTCAGTCCAACCTGACACGCTCCCTGCTCCTGGCCCGCACCCTCCGAGACAGCATCACGTGTCCTCAGTCTCTTCTATGGGCCGGGTTACTGCTTCTAACCCAGTCCACTGAAGTGGGGGAGGACACAGACAGTGACAGCTGCTGCAGCTGTCACTGTCTCCCTCTCTGACAGCAGCCCCCCCAACCCACAGTGTGTGCTTGTCCCCACCCGAAGCGTACCCACTCTCTGCTCACCCTGTGGCTCTCTCCTGTGAGTGCAGCACCCCACCACCACCAGTGATATCGAGCGGCCATCTCCTGGTGGCCGCTCGATATTACTCCCCTCATGCCCCCCAGCCCTCCGTCCCCCCGCAGTGCGATCTCCCAGTGGCCGCTTCATATCCCGCCCCCTCCCGCGGCACCCCCCTTACGTTCCCCCATCCCGGAAATCAGTCCAGGTGGCCGCCCGCGGCATCGTCGTCATGCCCACCCCTCCTCCGGAACAGACCAGGTTATCGCTGGTCACATGCGGCACATCCCCCCCCAAATCTTATCGTGGCACCCCACCCACATCTGACCCAGTGGCCGCCCGCGGTGTCGCCGCCGACACCCCCCCCCCCCACATACCTGACTGGGTGGCCATCCGGCCAGCTCCCACTGCACCCCCCACCCCGCATCTAACCGCGGCACCAATCTCCCCTCCCGCATCTGACCTGGCATCTTAGCGGGTGCCCTCCCGCAGCTCCCCCCCATCCGACCTGGTGGCCGTCCAGCCGCCTCCCGTAGCACCCCGTACCCCTGGTCCCACATCTGATGGCAACAACACTGTCAGCCCCCCTCCTGACCCGGCATCTTACCGGGTGCCCTCCCGTGGCATCTGATTGTGGCAATCCACCGACACCCGTCGCCTCCATTTATTTGTATCTGACATGGTGGCCACCCGCAGCACCACAACCGCTCACCTGGGCACACTCTGCAAACTCACTCAGCTCAGCTACTTCACCATCATCACCACCATCTCAGCTCAGCTACTTCACCATCATCACCACCATCTCAGCTCAGCTACTTCACCATCATCACCACCATCTCAGCTCAGCTACTTCACCATCATCAGGCATAAGCATTGCATGATGGGAAATGTAGTTTCCTATCTTGATTATAGACCGTCTTTTAGGGACGGCAGCAGCTAGAAAGATGGGAGACGGCTCAAGGGGGACTTGGCGAGTAAGGCGAGCTAGGTTTGGGAGCATTACATTTTTTTAGCTCTTGGGGGGGGGGGGGGGAATACCCCTTTAAGCTAAAGCTAAGTTTTATTGTGTACACACCCCTCCCTTATGTCATTTTCTGTTAGAAATGTATGTTTTACTACTTGTACATGGTGTCAGTCATCAGCCTCTAGACAGTGGCAGAGCTTGTAAGGAAACAACCCAGAAGGAACATAGACTGCACAACACAGGGTTAAAATCTGTCAACATGTTTTAAATTAAACTTAAATTAGTTAAAGTTTAGGAACAGAGACCTGCACCAATCTCAAGATATAGCTGTGCACTTCTCCTGGCTATATCTAAAAATTCACATGTACAAGATACGCAGAAGATTTGATGGTGCAGATTTGATGCTGTGTTTAGTTACTTAGATCAAATCTGCTGCGGATCCGCAGCATAAAATACGCTGCGATTCTGTGTGTGTGAAGCTACCCCTAGATTAACAAAATACTTGACATGTTGTAGAGCCATATCAACATGAGGTTCAGCTGGGAGTGGGTGGTCAGATTACCACTGATCACAAGAACATGCAGAGAGAAGCCTGCAGCTGAGCACTTAACTCCCCGCTTGCTGCAACAGTCATACAATATGGGGCTGTTTCCTGAAACTGAAGGGCCACAATTTTTTTTTAATTCTTTCTAATACTCACTGGGGGGGGGGGGGCAGAATACTCAAATCCTGATGTTTCAACAAAAAGCTTATTAAGGGTATAAACCCACACACCGTATACGCAGCGTATTTACTGCTGCAATACGCAGCAAACACGCAGCAAATACGCAGCAGATTAGATCTAAATAACTGAACACAGTATCTGCTGCGTATACGGTGTGTGGGTTTGTATCCTTAGGGTAGCTTCACACGTACCGTATCACTGCGTATTTATCGCTGCGTGTTTGGTGCGATTTTTACATGCGAGTTTTGATTTTCATGTGAAAATCAAAACGCGCATGTTAAAAAAATCGCACCAAACACGCAGCGATAAATATGCAGCGATACGGTACGTGTGAAGGCACCCTTAGGGTGCCTTCACACAGGGTGACTCACAGTGGAAATCTCGCTGCACATTTAGCAGCGAGGTCCGCTATGAGGTAAGGTCTTGGCAGGTCCCTGTGCATACATACGTATGTAATGCAGCCGCCCCCTTAACCCCTCCATCAGCTCCCACTGTCTGTATACATTACCTCTCTCTTAGCTGCACGGGGTCCCAGCTTCCTGCTCTGCCGCCCAGCCAATCAGTGTGTTGCCCAGCCGCAGCCACTGATTAGCTGGGCGGGAGAGCAGGAAGTCGGGACCCCGTGCAGCTAATGGTGCGTTTACACAGGCAGATTTATCTGACAGATTTTGGAAGCCAAAACCAGGAATGGATTTGAAAAAAGGAGAAATCTCAGTCTTTCCTTTATGACCCGTTCCCTGTTTATGGTCTGTTCCTGGCTTTGGCTTTAAAAATCTGTCAGATAAATCTGTCTGTGTAAACGCACAATCAGAGAGAGGTAATGTATACACACAGCGGGAGCCAATGAAGGGTTAAGGGGGCAGCTGAATTACATACTCACAGAGGTCTTTCATACCGTATGTATTGTGTACACAGGGACCTGCCAGGACCTTACCTCGCTGCAAAATTCGCAGTGAGATTTCCGCTGCGAGTCGTTTCAATGTGCTGGTCTGTAGTCCTTGAATGGCATTAGTCACTGTTCACTTCTAGGCAATATACACAGTGAGGCACTGATTATAACAAGCTGTGCCCCATATAATCTCCCCATCATGAGGAAAGATTCTGTGAAAGTAATCAATGTCTACATGCCGACACAGTACATTAGAAAACTGCAACAATTAACAAAACTAACAATTAAGCAGTCTACATTTACTGCACTACTCGTTTGTGTTGCTTTTTTAGTTTAGCAGACAGCATACATTTAGGGTACAAACCCACACACCGTATACGCAGCAGATACGCAGCTGATTTGATGGTGCAGATTTGATGCTGTGTTCAGTTATTTAGATCTAATCTGCTGCGTATTTGTTGCGTATTTGTTGCGTATTTGCTGCGTATCGCAGCAGTAAATACGCTGCGTATATGGTGTGTGTGTTTGTACCCTTAGGGCAGCTTCAAACAGACCAGATCCGCAGCGGATTTCGCTCTGTGAGTTGGCAGGAAAATCCGCTGTGGATCCTGTAGTGTGAAGCTTAATGGGTCCAATACACGCAGGGGATCCAATGCCTGTATGGGATCCGGCCCTTTTAACCCCCCGCCACCCTGAGCATACATACCTGCTCGGCGCCGCTAATCAGTGCTGCTGTGAGTATGTGCTTTAACCCCCCCCCCCCCCCAAGAGCATACATTACCAGAGCAGGTAATGTATGATCTTGGCGGCAGGGGGGGTTAAAGCACATACTCACAGTCAATGCTCCTGTGAGTATGTGCTCTATAGGAATGAATGGGACCGGATGGGACCGCAGCGTGAAATTCGGATTCGCTGCGTATTCGGTAGGTGTGATAGCACCCTAAGGGTAGCTTCACACGTACCGTATCGCTGCCTATTTAAAGCTACGTTTTTGGTGCAATTTTTACATGTGAGTCTTGATTTTCACATGAATATCCTGTGAAATCGCGCCAAACACACAGAGATACGGTACGTGTGAAGCTACCCTAAATGTGGACAGCACAAATCAAACAAGCGAAGATAGGAGTTGTACAAAATATTTTTAAGTAATGTTAGTATTATTTTATTGTGATGGATAACATGATTTCTGGCTGCATGCACGTCTCGTGGAAAAATCAAAGCAGTGACCTGACTGATTGAAAGGGAAAATTTCCTTAGCATCCCACATTAAAAAAATTAAAAGAAAAAAAACTTTTCAATCTTTCTGGGGCTTCACCCTGCAGCTACTTCACTACCACTGGAGAAAAATAAAATTAAACATGTATATAGCAGATATACATTATATATAAAATTGGATCTGTTGGTCGCTGGTCACTAAAGGGACTACATATACCCCACTGATTTAAGTGAGCTTTTGTCTGTCATTTTGGATGGATCCTGCCACAGAGGCACCTGATAGCGTAATGTATTGTAGTGTGAGCCAAGCCTAGGATGTCACCTGTCTGCAATACCCAGCAGTGTTGGATTTTGTTCTGTAATTGTGTACCCCAACCTTACTACAACAGTAGGTAGCATATCATGTCACACCAAGTACAATATGTAGCTTACAACACCTGTGATTATAGAGAGGTTAGAAGATCCCAGTAGGAAAAAAAAACTAAAATCTCAAGGGGTATGTTATCTGGCATATGGGAGGTGGGGGCGAAGGGATGCAATTGGTGTCATACAATTATTGGGGGGATGTAATGGGTTGACTTGTATGATTATAGATGATACCACCACCCACAATCCCTGGGATGTGATATGTGGTCTATATGCACATCATGTATAATCTGCAGGATATGAAAAGATAACACAATACACAGTCCATACAACCAGTAAATGACCCAGCCAGAAAACACCATGAATATACTGTACAATAAAGAAAACTTCCATTATAAACCATAAATACCATGCTATAGAGAACATACACTCATCTCAGCGACCTGGCAGCAGCTGCACTCACTCCTGGATAATGCTGGTTCAGTGGTCAGCTGGGAGACTGAACCATTGACTGGAGGTTCCCCCCTACTTCTGGTCAACTTAGTTTGTCCCTGGGGTGGGTTGGCTTAGTTTAAGGGTGGGTTTATCCTTTGCTTTTAGTTAGGTGAACCAGAGAGTCCAGCCTCTTCAGCTAGATACCTCAGAAACTACAGAGCAAGTTTTGTGTCCCCTGTTGCTGTAGCATAGGAGGGTGCCTTTAGACAGAGAGATTTATCTGACAGATTTTTGAAGCCAAAGCCAGGAATGGGTTTCAAAAGAGAATTCTCAGTCTTTCCTTTTATGACTTGTTCTCTGTTTATAGTCTGTTCCTGGCTTTGGCTTCAAAAATCTGTCAGAAATCTTTCTGTGTAAAGGTTCACTTAGCCCGCCTGCAGGAGAAGATTAGGTTGAGGCAGTAGCGGATTATAATAGGTCCGTTTGGGGCTGTAGCCCGGGGCCCAGAGCTCCTGGGGGGGCCCATGGTCACCCAAACAGACTTATACTTTCAGTAGTGTATTGTCTCCTGGCTACAGTTCTGCTATGATTTGCTAACAATCGTTGCTTTTTTACTTTGATTTTGCACATATCAGGACATCATGACATTGTCTGTCCTGAACATCACACTAGTGCCGCCAAAGTTACAGTAGGATGGGGGGGGGCAGGATTGGTGAACGGCCCAGGGCTTATGGTAAAGTTAATCCGCCAATGGGTTGAGGGGTACATCCTGGCTAGCCCTGCTTGTGGAAGTGATCCCCCTGCTAACAGATCTGGCTGTGCTGAGAACCATGCTCCCAGGCTGAGTCCCCCCCCCCCCCCCCCCCCACACACACACACACACACACACACACACACACACACACACACACACACACACACACACACACACACACACACACACACACACACACTTCTGAACACAGGGCACGCAGTAAGTCGTGCTGTCGTGAAAACCCCAGTCCCCGTGCAGTCTCAGCTGCTGTGGGTGCTTCCTCCACCAAAGGAGCATGCAGGTGCTGGGTCTCCCCCTGCTGCTGTGCAGGCTGTTTTGACGCTAGATTCAAATGTTCCTGACTCCAGTAGTGCTGGTATGTTCCCCAGCGTATTCCCTAACAAGCACCTTCTCTTTCCTCCTTCCCTCGCTCCCCCTGTTAGTCAGCAGCCTCCAGGCCATTTGGCAAGATGGTTTGGACTGCATGCAGCTCCTGCTAGTGCTGCTGTTATCACCCCTCCCCCTAAGCACGGAGCCTTTGCTTTCTGTGAGGGCCTGTTCACACTACAGAATCTGTGCAGATAACCTCCAGTGGAATCTATGGGGGAGATTTATCAAAGGGTGTAAAATTTAGACAGGTGCAAACTGCCCACAGCAACCAATCACAGCTACTCTTTCACCAGAGCTGGAACCTGAGCTGTGATTGGTTGCTGCGAGCAGTTTGCACCAGTCTAAATTTTACACCCTTTGATAAATCTCCCCCTATGTTCTTCCCGCCTTGCTCCAGCTTGAAGATCTGCCAGTCCCATAGGCTCCAGTCTTTTTAGGCAGATTCCACCATCCGCCTAGAGAAGAATAAATATTTCAATTCTTTGGGAGGATGGCAGAATCTGCCTGACCAAAGAATGGAGCCTATGGGACGGCCAGATGTTAAAGCGGGAGCGCGCACGGAATCCGCTGGAGGTTATCCGTGCGGATTCTGTAGTGTGTATGGGCCTTGACACTGGGACTGAGTGTCAAGCAGAGGGCAGTTCAGGACAGTTTTATGATGCTATCAGGACCAGCCCCAGCCATTTGTGGGCCCTTGGGAGACAGAGCCTCAGCGGGCCCCTTTGTATAGCAAATCATGTGGCATCATTATTAGAGGGTCTCAGCAGACCCCTACTACTATATAAGATGCTAGAAAAGCTGGGGGACCTCCATTATACTGAATATGATACAAGATTCTAGCAAAGCTGGGTGACCTCCATTATACTGACTACTATACAAAATGCTAGGAAAGCTGGGTGACCACCTTATACTGACTACTATACAATATGTTGGGAAAGCTGGGTGACCTCCATTATACTGACTACTATACAATATGATAGGAAAGCTGGGTGACCTCCATTATACGGACTACTATACAAAATGCTAGGAGAGCTGGGTGACCTCCATTATACTGACTACTATACAAAATGCTAGGAAAGCTGGGTGACCACCATTATACTGACTACTGTACAAAATGCTAGGAAAGCTGGGTGACCACCTTATACTGACTAATATACAATATGTTGGGAAAGCTGGGTGACCTCCATTATACTGACTACTATACAATATGCTAGGAAAGCTGGGTGACCTCCATTATACTGACTACTATACAAAGTGCTAGGAGAGCTGGGTGACCTCCATTATACTGACTACTATACAGGATGCTAGGAAAGCTGGGTGACCACCATTATACTGACTACTATACAAAATGCTACGAAAGCTGGGTGGCCTCCATTATACTGACTACTATACAAAATGCTAGGAGAGCTGGGTGACCTCCATTATACTGACTACTATACAAAATGCTAGGAAAGCTGGGTGACCACCATTATACTGACTACTATAAAAAATGCTAGGAAAGCTGGGTGACCACCATTATACTGACTTTTATACAAAATGCTAGGAAAGCTGGGTGACCTCCATTATACTTACTATACAAGATGCTAGGAAAGCTGCGTGACCCTATTTTACTGACTATACAAGATGCTAGAAAAGCTGTGTCACCCCATTATATTGACTACTATACAAGATGCTAGGAAAGTTGGGTAACCCCATTATACAGACTACTATACAAGATGCTGGAAAGCTTGGTGACTACCAATATACTGACTACTATACAAGATGCTAGGAAAGCTGGGTGACCCCATTATACTGACTTCTATACAAGATGCTAGGAAAGCTGGGTGACCACCATTATACTGACTACTATAAAAGATGCTAGGAAAGCTGGGTGACCACCAATATACTGACTATACAAGATGCTAGGAAAGCTGGGTGACCACCATTATACTGACTACCATAAAAGATGCTAGTAAAGCTGGGTGACCTCCATTATACTCACTATACAAGATGCTAGGAAAGCTGAGTGACCCCATTATACTGACTATACAAGATGCCTGGAAAGCTGGGTGACCCCATTATACTGACTACTATACAAGATGCTAGGAAACCTGGGTGACCACCAATATACTGACTATACAAGATGCTAGGAACGCTGAGTGACCCCATTACACTGACTTCTATACAAGATGCTGGGAAAGCTGGGTGACCACATTATACTGACTTCTATACAAGATGCTAGGAAAGCTGGGTGACCCCATTATACTGACTACTACTAAAGATGCTAGCAAAGTTGGTCGACCCCATTATGCCGACAATACTAGATGCCAGGAAAACTGGGTGACCACCATTGTACTGACTACTACTAAAGATGCTAGGAAAGTTGGGTGACCCCATTATGCCGACTATACTAGATGCCAAGAAAGCTGGGTGACCACCATTATACAAGATGCTAGGAAAGCTGAGTTATCTCTATTATTCTAACTACTATACAGGATGCTTAAAAGCTAAGTGACCCCATTATACAAGATGCGACCTCCTAATCCTCCACCCGGGGGCCGGGCTTGTCGAATATACCAGGGACAGTCATTTTCCGGTACAGTTCCAGCAAAACTGGGAACTAGGGAGTGGAAGGCTGCGTCTGGCATCCCTAAACTGGTGTTTGGTTGCCCTGCATTCCGTAGGGGGGCCCTTAAGGTGCTGTGGGTCCCTTGCCTGAGTAAACCGGGTGCTGACGCTGGCCCTGCTGACTTATTTCCTAGCTCACAGCCTGTGTCAGATCAGAGTATGCCTCCCCCTCCCCCAGGCCTGTATTTAGAGTTCATGCTGCTCTAGGCACTTTGCATGCTGAGGCGCCCCCCTTCCCCCCCCGCCACTGGCTGGTTACATGCATGGTATATACCCTGGCACTTGGGTGCCACTCTGCTTGTTGCCCGCTCTTCTTGATACCTGGGGCCCACCAGAGGAAATGATCCTTGGGGCCCACCAATATAGAACCAGTAAGACACAACATGTTGTAGTTGGGTCCTAGGTGCATTATACACTGGATGCTTTGTGGGAGATCAGAATACATAGATCTGTGGGGGCTCAGTATATAGAAGTGACCCCAGAACATCACTAATAGGGGGGGGGGAGATGTTTTTGTTCTATCCCCTATTAGTGATGTTCCGGGGTCACTTCCCTACACTGAGCCCCCACAGATCTATGTATTCTTATATGCCACAAAGCATCCAGTGTATAGGACCCAACTACAACAGCTGCAGGCACTACAACTCCCAGCATGTACTGACAGTCTGCAGCCCTCAGGATATGCTGGGAGTTGTAGTGCCTGCAGCTCTTGTAGTTGGGTCCTAGGTGAATTATACACTGGATGCTTTGTGGGAGATCAGAATACATAGATCTGTGGGGGCTCAGTGTAGGGAAGTGACCCCAGAACAGCACTTATAGGGGATAGAACAAAAACATCTCCCCCTATCCCCTATTAGTGATGTTCTGGGGTCACTTCCCTACACTGAGCCCCCACAGATCTATGTATTATATGCCACAAAGCATCCAGTGTATAGGACCCAACTACAACAGCTGCAGGCACTACAACTCTCAGCATGTACTGACAGTCTGCAGCCCTCAGGATATGCTGGGAGTTGTAGTGCCTGCAGCTCTTGTAGTTGGGTCCAAGTTTGCGCTAGTGTACTGTAGTGACCTTGGGGCTGTGTCAGTACACTACCGCAAACCATACACTGACCCATTTAGACCCCAACGGTACACAGGCTCAGCACGCTATAGAAGTGATTACAGTGCAGTTACTAATGACTCACAGGTGACATCTTCTCCAATAGCCGTCGCTCACTTTTTGCTTTCTTCTCCATCTGGTGCAGCCATCATGAAGACTTCTCCGACCACAACTAGTCTGCAGGCGGGCAGCTGGGGTTGACTGGGGCAGGAGGGCAGCTGTGGTGAAGGGTGGGGAGGAGCAGCTGGGGGTGGCAGGGCCAGAATCTGGGGAGGGAGGGGAGCAGCTGGGGCAGGGGAGAAGCTGGGGGCAGAGGAGAAGCTGGGGGGGGCAGGGGGAGCATCTGGAGGGGGCAGGGGAGAAGCTGGGGGGCAAGGGAGAAACTGAGGGGGCAGGGGAGAAGCTGGGGGGGCAGGCAGGGGGAGCAGATGCGGGCAGGGGGAGAGGCTGGGGGGCAGGGAGAGAAGCTGGGGGGTGCAGGGGGGGAAGGGGAGCAGATGGGGGCAGGGGAAGAACCTGTGGGGCAGGGAGAGCAGCTGCCATGGTGCAGGGGGAGAAGCTGGGGGGGGCAGGAGCAGGGGAGAACCTGGGGGACAGGGAGAGCAGCTGGGGGGGGGGGGTGCAGGGGGAGAAGCTGGGGGGACAGGGAGAGCAGCTGGGGGGGGGGTGCAGGGGAAAAGCTGGGAGGGCAGGGGGAGAACCTGGGGGGTAGGGAGAGCAGCTTGGGGGGTGCAGGGGGAGAAGTTAGGGGGCAGGGAGAGCAGCTGGGGGGGGGGTGCAGGGGAGAAGCTGGGAGGGCAGGGGGAGAACCTGGGGGGCAGCGAGAGCAGCTGGGGGGGTTCAGGGGGAGAAGCTGGGAGGGCAGGGGAAGAACCTGGGGGGCAGGGAGAGCAGCTGTAGGGGTGCAGGGGGAGAAGCTAGGGGGGGCAGGGGGAGAACCTGGGGGGCAGGGAGAGCAGCTGGGGGGGGGTGCAGGGGGAGAAGCTGGGGGAGCAAGGGGAGAACCTGGGGGGGGGGCAGGAGCAGGGGGAGAACCTGGGGGGCAGGGAGAGCAGCTGGGGGGGTGCAGGAGTAGCAGATGGGGGCTGGGGGGCAGGGGAAGAAGCTGAGGGGGGCAGTGAGAGCAGCTGGGGTGGTGGTGCAGGGGAGAAACTGGGAGGGCAGGGGGAGAACCTGGGGGGCAGCAAGAACAGCTGGGGGGTGCAGGGGGAGAAGCTGGGGGGGCAGAGGAGAAACTGGGGGGCAGGGAGAGCAGCTGGGGGGTGCAGGGGAGAAGCTTGGAGAGCAGGGAAAAGCTGGGAGGGCAGGGGGAGAACCTGAGGGCATAGAGAGCAGCGGGGGGGGGGGGGGGGCTGGGGAGAACCTGGGGGCACGGAGAGCAGCTGGGGGGAGGTAAAGTGGGAGAAGCTGGGAGGGCAGAGCTGGGGGAGAAACTGGGGGCACGGAGAGCAGCTGGGGGAGTGCAGGGGGAGAGGCTGGGGGGAAGAAGGAGCAGGCGGGGAGCATCCAGGGCCCGGGGGCAGAGGCAGGCTAGTCAGTTTCGGGGCTGGCCGGGGTGAGCTTCCGGCACACACTACCTCTATTACAAGCCGGAAGCTCATTGCTGCAGCCCCGCGGTCCCGAACTTCTCTACTGCTCAGCAGCACACGTGACGTCATCGCGCCGAGCAGGGGAGAAGTCCGGGACCGCGGGGCTGCAGCTATGAGCTTCCGGCTTGTAATAGAGGTAGTGTGTGCTGGAAGCAGCTGCACCCCGGCCATCCCCGAAACTGCAACCAAGCCCCCCCCCCCCCCCCACCCAACCCCCGGGAGTGGACTAGGCACCCGTGGTCCAGTGACTAAGGCGGCGGGGGTTAAAAATATATTTATTTTTTTTTGACAAAAAAAAAAAAATTTGTTCCCCCGCAGAGCGCCGCCCTAGGCACCGGACCACAGGTGCCTAGTGGCAAATATGGCTCTGCCCTCCCCAGAAAAGTTAGAGAATTAGCATAGATACATTTTGTGCATTTACATCTGCATCACATGGGCACTCTTCCCCTTCTTCCAATTCATCCAGCTCAGCTTGTAATGCCGGCTATAAGCAGTATAGGCATTCGTCCCCCTGCTCTAGTTCCAGATCTTGCAGTCATTCTTACAGGCATAGGTTTGTGCACAGATGCAGTCATAAGCATTCCCACATATTGTACAGATCTAGGCGGTCCTCTTTTTCTCCTCGCTCTTCTTCAAGGGGTCAGCAAAGCAGCCGCAGATCGAGCCAGAGCGACGATAGCCAAAGATGTACAAGATGGGACAGCGGCAATGCCAGACTTGAGTCACCTTCTGCTGGAAGGCCCGCACTTGCTGGTGCTGCTGTTCCTGCTCCCTCTTCGTCTTTCGGATGGTAAGTTGACCTGCATACGGGCACAACCAATTCTGCTAGCTTTGGTAGTCCTAATAAAGGGGAATTGATGTCTATTTTACAGAACATTTTGAATAAAGTGTGTAATCATCAGGTGTTACCAGTGCCAGTGTCTGAGGTGCCCCCAGCGGTGATAACCACACCGGCTGCGTTAACTCCATCAGGGATGTTGTTTAAAGAGGTGTGGGCACTCATCTTGCTTCTGATGTGAGGGGAAAAGTATAAGCTTAAGAGTATATTGACATCTGGTCATTGATATCACCTGATCATTTAACAGAAAAAAAGGAAAAATTGGCCACACATCTATGACTCTGTTCACACTGCAGGTTGCACGCTGCTTGTGGCTAAAGTACAGACAAAAAAACAGAAGGTGCAGCAGCAACCCACAGATGCAAGGGCTTACCGTATATACTCCTCCCAGCATACACACGGTAAATACCTGCTCTGTAGATATTAAAAAGTGAGGATCTTCAGAGCAGGTGTTTACCGTGTGTACGCTGGGAGGAGTATATACGGTAAGCCCTTGCACCTGTGGGTTGTTGCTGCACCTTCTGTTTTTTTGTCTGTACTTTAGCCACAAGCAGCGTGCAACCTGCAGTGTGAACAGAGTCATAGATGTGCGGCCAATTTTTCCTTTTTTTCTGTTGAATGTGGGGGGTGTGGCTACCTCCTGTTGGCCTGCACTCCACCCATGTCCCAAGGCTGCTATAAAAGAGATCATTTGGCTCCTATCTGCCCAGTTGTAGGCTTATTCAGCCCAGGAGAGGCCATTGCTAGTGGGAAAATGCTAGAGAAGGGACCATGTCTTGAGGACGCCTTAAGGTGGCGACATGGTACACTCTGTTTGATCAAATAGTTTGCTAAGATCCTCACTTTTTAATATCTACAGAGCAGGTGTTTACTGTGTGTACGCTGGGAGGAGTATATTCGGTAAGCCCTTGCACCTGTAAGTTGCTGTTGCACCTTCTGTTGTTTTTTTTTATCACCTGATCATTTGACAGTGGATAAAAAAAAAGTTTGAGAGAAATGACGATAAAAAGTGAAAGTAGCTAAAACTTTTTGTAATTGGATTCAGACGTTTGCCACGTATGCTTGTATTTTGTGTTCCAGGTGTTCGAACAAGGCTACTGAATAGTTAATATATCTGGATACCATTCATGCAGCTTATAAACTGCATGAGGGCACAGTGTGGAGGTGATACGACAAAGAGTTTCGTCGTCTTCTTGCACTGCAACCTGAAGTGGGTTGGGCATCAAGGGCCACTGATGTTTTGGTGCAGCTGATGATGACCCAACAAAGATCGTCCTTTCAAGCATTGGCTGCCTCAAGTAGATCATCAGTTGGGGCAGCCAATAGGAGACCAGGAGGGGCCTGCTGGCTATTTAATAAGGGACAATGAAAATTCCTTGCATTGTGCCGTTTTAAGCGCGAATGTTCCATCTGCATTGGAGCATACTCGGCACTGCAATGTTTTAAGAAAGGAAAAGGGGCAGGAGGAACTAAACATGCAGTTGCCAGCAGGTCTGAGGATGCCAGTGAGCATCCGAAAGATGCGCCCCTGGCTTGACCTGTACCCCAGGAGACAGGAGGCAGATCTCCTCATTAAAGCGACTCTGTACCCACAATCTGTCCCCCCAAACCACTTGTACTTTCGGATAGCTGCTTTTAATCCAAGATCTGTCCTGTGGTCCGTTCGGCAGGTGACACAGTTATTGTCCTAAAAAACAACTTTTAAACTTGCAGCCGTGCCAAACGGGAGTATCTGTGCCCTAACTTTGCACCACCCCTCCATCCCTCCTCCCTACCCTCTTCAGCATTAGGAATGCCACTGGAACATTTTCTACATGCTGAACATTGCACAGGTGCATGAGGAGGGTGGGGAGGAGGGACGGAGGGGTGGTGCACAGTTAGGGCACAGATGCTCCCGTTTGGCACGGCTGCAAGTTTAAAAGTTGTTTTTTAGATCAATAACTGCATCACCTGCCGAATGGACCGCAGGACAGATCTTGGACTAAAAGCAGCTTTCCGAAGGTACAAGTGGTTTGGGGGGGGGGTCAGAATGTGGGTACAGTCGCTTTAAAGGTTTTTCAGTAGGTTTCTATATACCGCATGTTTCTAGTTCCAGTGTGCCTTTTTCAGGTAACCTTTGGTCTGTTTTTGATAATCCTTAGGTGGCACTGGATAATTTAGAAAAAGAGGTGGCATTGGGCCGTATGGCGGGTACTTTTGAGGTTTCCTCAGTGGAAAATCTCAGTCTTTCCCCGTTGGGTTTAGTCCCAAAATGAAGGAGGAAAAATTCAGAATGATACTGTACATCACTTGTCCTTTCTGCCTGAAAGTTTGGTAAATTACAGTATTAGTCTAGAGGAAGCAGCGGTAACATATGTTTCTTTTGACAGAGCTCTGCAATTTATTGAGAGCTGGGTGGGAGCACTTTTGGATAAGTCCGATATTGAATGCGCCTTCCCACTTCTGGGTAATGCTGATGGTTTTAATTTGTTAGGTTGCCAGTTAGATGGTCAGATCTACATTGACCTGTGCTTGCTGATGGGGTGCTTGATATCTTGTCGTTATTTTGAGACGTTTTCTTCCTTTTTAGAATGGATGGTTCGTTTTGTATCGGGTACTTTATCGGTTTTGCACCAATAATTTTTTTTTTGTGTGGGTCTGGCTGGGTCAAATGAATGAGCTATAGTTATGGATGTGTTCCACTATTTCATGGCAAAATTTGGGGTGCCTGTAGCCGAAGAAAAGAAAAAGGTCCGGTCACATGTTTATCCTTTTATGGTATTCAAATTGACACGGCTGGTATGGTAGTGAGTTTGCCGCCTGAAAAATTGGCTATGCTCTTATCTACCATTGTAAATTTCCTGTTAGCTAAGAAGATAAAATTATGCCAGCTTCAGTCACTGTTAGGGCTGTATTTGCCTGCAGAGTCATGCCGATGGTCAGGGTTTCCTCACGCCATTTGTCTTTGGCAATGGCGGGAGCAAGACAACCGTCCCATTATATACGTTTAACATCGGTTCTGAAGGAGGATCTAAGAACTTGGCATTGCTTTTTGCTGGACTACGATGGTCCTTCTTGCTTTAGGGAACCCGAGTTGACTAACAGTGATCTTCAGGTGTTTACCGAAGACTGGCCGCAGACATAGCATGATTCAGGCCTTACAAAAAATTTTATGTTGCTTGAACGCTTCCCCATAGTCGTGGAGGTGATTTGTTTTGGGTCAGATAATATGAGTGTGGTTCATGTGGTAAATAATCTGACATCATCATGCTTACCAGTGTTGGCTTTACTGAGGTGTTTAGTTCTTCATTGTTTAAAGCTTAAAATAGTTTTTAGAGCAAAACATGTGCCTGGTGGCATAGTTTCAGGACCCTGCATCCAAGAGCGTAGGTGGTGGGAAAGCCATGCCCCCTAGTCCTGCGGGAGTTGGTGGAGAACAACTCAGGCCATTAATTCAGTCATTGTTGAATTAACTTGGACTTGGACTTGGGCAAGCCACGGTAAGGCTTTGGCTCAATAGTTAAAGTGTACCAAAGGGCAAAATTGGCTAGCATCTGAGGTTTGTAAACAGGTAACATGAAAGGTGAAATTTTTGCATAAGTTCAGGGTACCAGGAGTGTCCGCTGCCGTGGCTCAAAAACAGTGGGCAGGGGTTTCTTTTATGATTCAGTTGTGGGGTTTATTCGATGCCACAAATGAGTTTTCTATTCATTTAATATTACTGGGTTGTTAAAAAGAACTCTGTAAGAAGGACAACCGGAAACCGGTTTCCTTTGTGTTACTGCAGCCACTGCTTGAAGCCTTAAAATCCGTTTGTGCTTTTCCTAATGAAAAGTTTTCAGAGCGGCTTTTAGTTGGTGGCGGCGGCGCGTACAGTGACACCGGGCCTGCGTGTTGAAGATGTGGTTTTTTGACACAATTCGAACCGCATCCTTGTAAGGAGATCGAAAATGGATGTATATGGTTGGGGTTCTTGGGTTTCTGTTTTTCGTTTGGGAGGTTTGTGTTGCCCGGTACCATTGATAGATCTCATTAACTCCTTAGTGACCGCCGTGCTGCCTTTTAACGGCGGCCACTAATGGGATTTATTCCGATGCGTACGCCTTTTAACGGCGGACGCATCGGAATAAATTACCGCCCGGCGGCGGCAGCAGTGTGGGGGATCAGCTGTCAGTGTGACAGCTGACCCCCCCCCCTGAAACTGCCCCAAGCGTAGGATTCTCCGCTCCAAGCAGTTTTATCCGTTAAATGCCGCTGTCAAACCATGACAGCGGCATCTAACGGGTTCCGGTCGGCGCCGTGGGTCACTTACGCGATCACGATGTCACGCGGCGCCGTCCGGTGTCCTGGTGGTCTCCATGGTGATCCGGGGTCCTAATTAAGGTCCCCGGGGTCACCATGGATATGCCTCATGCTGACAGGGGTGGCCGTGGCTATTGCCTGTCAGCATGATGCATGATAAAATACATTGCAGTACATTAGGTACTGCAGTGTATTGTATCAGTGATCAAAGTATTTTACACCAGTGTACAGTAATGTACACTAGTGTAAAAGTAAAAAAAAAGTGAAAAAATGTGCACTAAACACAACACAGCCCCCCCAATAATAAAAATGCATTACATTCCCCATACACTATAAAACATTACATAAAACTGATCAAAAACACAAATCCTATACATATTTGGTATCGTTACGTCCGTAACGACCCAATCTATAAAACTATATCAATAATTATACTGCACGACACACGCTGTAAAAAAAAAAAACTATAAAAAAAACAGTACAAGAATAGCTGTATTTTATCAATTCACTTTAGAAAATACATCATAAAAGAGATCAAAAAGTCATATACATATAAAACTTGGTATCAATAGAAACTACAGATCTTCCCGCAAAAAATAAGCCCAAAACCAGCTCTGTCACGCAAAAGATAAGAACGCTATGGATCTTGCAATGTGGCGTCAGTTTTTGTGGGTTTTTGCTAGGAAGCTAGTTTCTATTGCGCCAAAACGGTAATAGTTAAAAAAACCTACACAAATGTGGTATCGCCGTAACCATAGTGACCCAGAGAATACATGTATTATGTTATTAGTGACCGCCGTTACAGATTTTTACGGCGATCACTAATGGGCTCTATACTGCTGCCATCAGCTCTTTATGGCGATGGTGCAGAATAGTGCAGCGGCGCCGGTAATGCCCGCAGCCAGGGGCGGAACTACCGCCGTAGCCTACGGGGCCCTGCCGCATCAGGGGGCTCGTGGCGCGGGCCCCGGAGCTGACATAGCCTGTAGCACCCGACGGCCGAGCAGGCCTCCCGGGTGCTGCAGCTGTTTGGGGTCCGGGGGTGTCCTGGTACCTGGGGGCAGCACTGGTACCGGACTCAGCGTCCGCCCAGGCTAGTACTTCCGGCACACGGAGCGTCTGTGCCGGAAGTACAGGCCGGGGGGCGGACTCTGAGCTCTCTGGTACCTGTGCTGTCGGAGATAGGACGGGACGCGTGAGGGGCCCCCCCTTGTTATCCCGTCCTATCCCCGGCAGCACAGGTACCAGAGAGCTCAGAGTCCGCCCCCCGGCCTGTACTTACGGCACAGACGCTCCGTGCGCTGGAAGTACTAGCCTGGGTGGACACTGAGTTTGGTACCAGTGCTGCCCGGGAATCCCCGGGACACCCCCCAGGAAGCCCCCTGGGGAGAAGGGGAGAAGCAGAGAAGACAGCCGATGGGGGAGTTAGGTGAGTTGTGTTTTATTTTTTTTATTTTTTTATCTGCTTTGCAAAGGGGGATGATACAGGGGGCATCTATGGGGATATACAGGGAGGGGCATCTATGGGGGATAATACAGGGGGGTGGCATCTATGGGGGATAATACAGGGGGGGTGGCATCTATGGGGGATAATACAGGGGGGTGGCATCTATGGGGGATAATACAGGGGGGCATCTATGGGGGATAATACAAGGGGCTATCTATAGGGGGATTATACAGGGGGCCATCTCTAGGGAGACAACATAAGGGGCATTTATAGGGGGACCAAATGAGAGGGCATCTATAGGGGCACAACACAAGGGGGCCATCTATAGGGGGACAACATGAGGGGCATCTATAAGGGGGGAGGGGCAACATGGGGGACCATCTATGAGGGGGATGGAAAGCACAGGGGGGTCATTTATAAGGGGCTAACACGGGGGCATCTGTAAGGGGGAATACACAGGGGGGCATATACTATAAGGGGGTCACATAGTGTTAGGGCTACCAACTAAATGAGGGTGTAAAGGGGCCAATACAGATGTGCAGTGTGTATAGAGATGAGGATGGTGCCAGTATAAGGAGCCTAATATGTTTGGCTAGCATATTCTGTGGATTCGTGGCTCGGAGAAGTTCTCATAATGGCCCAGGGCAGATGGAGAAGAAAATGAAAAGGAAACAACTCTGATCAGAGAAGACCATGTGAGTCACCTTATGTAACTGCACTGTAATGTATTTGGTGTACAGAACCTGTGTAGAGCTGAGTGTGTTGATGGCATAGTGGTTGATCGATCGATCGAGGGAGAGGGGGGGGGCCCAATCAAAAGTTTGCTATGGGGCCCAGCAATTTCTAGTTACGCCCCTGCCTGCAGCCCCCTCCTCTCAGCTAACAGAGGTAGCTGAGGGGTTGGGGCAGAGTGTGGGCTCAGTCCCAGCCAGTCCCCTCACCGGCGATCGACGTTATTACCAGTATACTGGCGGCCTACGGTAACAGACATTGCCAGCGCAGCTGAACGCTTTCATCTCTTCTCTCCGTGAATTCACGGTGAGAGGAGATGAAAACATGTCCCCCCCCCCCGTCCCCAGAATTAACCCTAGTGACCTGGTCACTGACACTCCCCTCCCTGGGCGGCCATCTGATCCAAGATGGCCGCCGCCATCACTGTTAACAGACTCTGTTCACAGTGATGGATTCCTAAAAACGATTAAAGATCCCTTCTCTCCACCCCAGGAGGTGGCGGAGAGCATGGGGCAATGATCGGGGACCACCCAGTGTGGTCCCAGTACAAGCGATTAGCGGTATATACTATATACCACTGATCGCTTGTTCCAAATGGTGCCGGCACTTTTTTACCCCGTCACCAAAGTCAAGTGCCCTGGATTACCTGTAACCACCCCAGATTACCTGTAACCACCCCAGATTACCTGTAACCACCCCAGATTGCCCATCACCTCCCCAGATTGCCTGTAACCACTCCAGATTGCCCATCACCACCCCAGATTGCTCGTCACCTCCCCAGATTGCCTGTAACCCCCCCCCCCAGATAGCCTGTAACCCCCCCCAGATAGCCCGTAACCATGCCAGACAGCCCGTAACCATGCCAGACAGCCTGTAACCATGCCAGACAGCCCGTAACCATGCCAGACAGCCCGTAACCATCGCAGACAGCCCGTAACCACCACAGATTGCCACAGACTGCCTGTAGCTACCCCAAATTGCCTGTAACCACCCCAGATTGCTCGCAACCTCCCTAGATTGCCCGTCACCTCCCCTGATTGCCTGTCCCCTCCCCAGATTGCCCTTCGCCTCCCCAGATTGCCCTTCGCCTCCCCAGTTTGCCCGTCTCCACCCCATTTTGCCCGTCGCCACCCCAGATAGCCAGTTAACACCACCAGATTGCCCGTAACCAACCCAGATTGCCCGTAACCAACCCAGATTGGCACAGACTGCTATACTATATATCACTGATCGCTTGTTCCAAATGGTGCCGGCACTTTTTTACCCCTGTCACCAAAGTCAAGTGCCCTGGATTACCTGTAACCACCCCAGATTACCTGTAACCACCCCAGATTACCTGTAACCACCCCAGATTGCCCATCACCTCCCCAGATTGCCTGTAACCACTCCAGATTGCCCATCACCACCCCAGATTGCTCGTCACCTCCCCAGATTGCCTGTAACCCCCCCCCAGATAGCCTGTAACCCCCCCCAGATAGCCCGTAACCATGCCAGACAGCCCGTAACCATGCCAGACAGCCTGTAACCATGCCAGACAGCCCGTAACCATGCCAGACAGCCCGTAACCATCGCAGACAGCCCGTAACCACCACAGATTGCCACAGACTGCCTGTAGCTACCCCAAATTGCCTGTAACCACCCCAGATTGCTCGCAACCTCCCTAGATTGCCCGTCACCTCCCCTGATTGCCTGTCCCCTCCCCAGATTGCCCTTCGCCTCCCCAGATTGCCCTTCGCCTCCCCAGTTTGCCCGTCTCCACCCCATTTTGCCCGTCGCCACCCCAGATAGCCAGTTAACACCACCAGATTGCCCGTAACCAACCCAGATTGCCCGTAACCAACCCAGATTGGCACAGACTGCTCGTAACCACCCCAGATTGCCCATAACCACACCAGATTGCCTGTCGCAACCTCAGATAGCCAGTAAACACCTCGAGATTGTCCATTACCACCCCAGATAACCAGTAAACACCCACATATTGCCTGTAACTAAAATGACACTCCTTCTCTTCTGAGCCCTGCTGTGTGCCCATACAGTGGTTTATGCCCACATATGGGGTACCATTGTACTCAGGAGAAGCTCCGTTACAAATATTGGGGTGCTTTTTCTCCCCTGGTCCTAGTGAAATTGAAAAATTTCAAACTAAACAAACATGTTGTTGGAAAAATTCAATTTTTTTCTTTTTTACTGTCTAGTTTTGAATACTTTCCTCCAATACCTGTGGGGTCAAAATGCTCACCACACCCCAAGATGAATTCTTTGAGGGGTGTACTTTCCTAAATGGGTTGACTTTTGGGGGCTTCTATTCTGCAGACACTACAGGGGCACTGCAAACGCACCTGGCGCTCAGAAACTTCTTTAGCAAAATCATGCACTGAAAATGCTAATTGGCGCTCCCTTCCTTCTGAGGCCCGCTGTGTGCTCAAACAGTGGTTTATACCCACATATGTGGTACCGTTCTACTCAGGAGAACCTGCGTTACATATATTGGGGTGAGTTGTCTCCCCTTTTACTCGTGAAATTGAGAAATTTCAAACTAAACAAACATATTATTGGAAAAATTCTATTTTTTCATTTTTACTGTCTTCTTTTGAATACTTTCCTCTAATACCTGTGGGGTCAAGATGGTCACCACACCCCACGATGTATTCTTTGAGGGGTGTACTTTCCAAAATAGGGTGACTTTTGGGGGGGTTCTATTCTGCTGACACTACAGGGGCACTACAAACGCACCTGGCGCTCAGAAACTTCTTCAGCAAACTCATGCACTGAAAATGCTAATTGGCGCTCCCTTCCTTCTGAGCCCTGCTGTGTGCCCATACAGTGGTTTATGCCCACATATGGGGTGCCGTTCTACTCAGGAGAACCTGCGTTACATATATTGGGGTGAGTTTTCTCTCCCTTTCCTCGTGAAATTGAAAAATTTCAAACTAAACAAACATATTATTGGGAAAATTCTATTTTTTTCATTTTTACTGTCTTCTTTTGAATACTTTCCTTTAATATCTGTGGGGTCAAGATGGTCACCACACCCCACAATGTATTCTTTGAGGGGTGTAATTTCCAAAATAGGGTGACTTTTGGGGGGGTTCTATTCTGCTGACACTACAGGGGCACTACAAACGCACCTGGCGCTCAGAAACTTCTTCAGCAAACTCATGCACTGAAAATGCTAATTGGCGCTCCCTTCCTTCTGAGGCCCGCTGTGTGCTCATACAGTGGTTTATACCCACATATGGGGTACCGTTCTACTCAGGAGTACCTGCGTTACATATATTGGGGTGAGTTTTCTCCCCTTTTACTCGTGAAATTGAGAAATTTCAAACTAAACAAACATTATTGGAAAAATTCTATTTTTTCATTTTTACTGTCTTCTTTTGAATACTTTGCTCTAATACCTGTGGGGTCAAGATGGTCACCACACCCCACGATGTATTCTTTGAGGGGTGTACTTTTCAAAATAGGGTGACTTTTGGGGGGGTTCTATTCTGCTGACACTACAGGGGCACTACAAACGCACCTGGCGCTCAGAAACTTCTTCAGCAAAATCATGCACTTAAAAAGGTTAATTGGCGCTCCCTTCCTTCTGGGGTACCGTTCTACTCAGGAGAACCTGCGTTACAAAATTTGGGGTGCATTTTCTCTCATGCTTATTATGAAAATGAGATACTTTAATCTTAACAAATATATTATTGGAAAATTTCTATTTTCCATTTTTTTTCTGGCCTAATTGGGAATACTTTCCTCCAGCCCCTGTAGGGTTAAAATGCTCATTATACCCCTAGATTAATTCTTCATTCTAGTTTCCAAAATGGGGTCACTTATGGGGGTGTCCAGTATACAAGCCTCCTAAATGAACTTAAAAAAAGAACTGGTCCCTAAAAAAAATCAGTTGTCATGAATGCAACTTTGGCGCAGTCCTCGGTGCGTAAGGTACGACCGAGACTGTGCTTTTGGCCATGATTCTGCACTTTTATGTTTGTATTTCATTTATGTCTGAACCTGGTCTGAACACTGTCTTATTCCAGCCCTTGCTGGGTGGTGATTAGCAGGCTTCCACCACACCCGTGTCCACCTGTGTAGCTCTCTGGCAGGTTCAGAGTTAAGCTTTCTTGCTCTGGTTTCTGTGATTGAGGGATCTTATAGCCAGTCAGTTTCCTTGTTGTCAGCTGTGTATGCTCTGCAGTCAGGAGGCTGCTCCAATGGGATTCTGGACCGGGCTCTGATTCACTATAAGTTGTTCTCAGTATCCCAGATCATTGCTGGTTATTCAGTATTGCTTCCCTGTCCTGTATCCCAGCTCTGCCTGCATCTATCTGTGTTACCTCTGGTTTTCTGTCCCTTGCCTTGTTTTCTGACTACCCTTGCTTGCTGCCTGCCCCTGACCATATTGCCTGTTATTCGACTACCCTTTTGGATCCTGATTTTGTACTTTTGCTGCCAGACTGTTGTGACCCGGATTGCTGACCATTCTTCATTGTGTTTTGTCTGTCTGTCTTGTCCTTGTGTCCCACCTAGCCAGTGCAGGGACTGACGCCCAGTTGCTCGCCGCCATCTTAGGGCGGACTGTGGCAAATAGGTAGAGGACAGTGGGCGGGGCTGAGCTTAGGGCTCACTGTGTTGTCTTGTCCTGCTGTCCGGATCCTAACATCAGTTTTGGAAATTTCATGAACATTTGATAATTTGCTGATAAATTTCTAAGCCCCGTAACACCCTAAAAAAGTGAAATATGTTTACGAAATGAAGCCAGAATAAAGAGGACATATTGGTAATGTGACTTACGAACTAATTTTTGTCATGTGACTTTTTTTTTTGAAGCAAAGAATTTCAAAGTTCATAAAGTGCAAATTTTTCAAATTTTTCATGATATTTTGATGTTTTTCACAAAAAACAAACAAGACAGTGACCAAATTTTGCCACTAACATAAAGTACCATATGTTACGAAAAAACAATCTCAGAATCGCTAGCATACGTTAAAGCATCACTGAGCTATAAGCGCATAAAGTGAGACAGGTCAGATTTTGAAAAATGAGCCTGGTCATTAAGGTCCAAATAGGCTTGGTCCCTAAGGGGTTAAGTCAAGGGTAAACATATCTTTGAAGCCTTTGCAGTTTTTAGTGCATGAAGATGGTTCACAATTGACAAAATTTCAGTTTGAGTCTGTTTGTGAAGAAGTGTTTGGTGGCGATTAATGTTAATCCATCAGATTTTAGAACACACTCTTTCCGAATTGCCGCAGTGGCAGATGCGCTGTGTATGTCTGGAGAGGCTGTTAAGAGATTGGGGCATTGGGAATTGAACTGTTACAAAGGTTATGTTCATCCTAACCTCTTGACTAGTCAATTTCAGAACATCAGCGTCTACTAGTCTGGATATTGGGTCACGCCTACATCCGAAGTGTAGTGGAGAGGGCATTCTGTTGCCCGGGTGTTCTCAATCTGGGCCTGTCTGGAAACTATGTGTCTTGATGTGGAATTGGCAGCCTTCGGTGGCTGCAGATAATGTATGAGGTGGTTGCCATCAGCAAGGTGGTGCTGGGCCATTAGTCTTGGTACTTCATGCTGGTGGCAATGATCTCTGCTCAGTCCATTTGGCTGAGCTAATTTCTTTGGTGAGATCTGACATCCTCCACATCCGTGAGTTTTTTAGAGAAGTTGTGTTAGTTTGGTCAGAGATAGTGCCCAGGTCTGTATGGAATGGAGCAATCAACCCAGCTGCGATTGAGAGGGCACGCAGAGTGCTTAACACCCGTATCTCATGCTTTGTTAGGTCTAAAGGGGGTGTTGTCATTCGTCACTGGCAGCTGGAAGGAGATAATCGCCACTTAATGCTACAAGATGGAGTCCATCTCAACGACATAGGGTTAGACATCTTACTGTCAGGCCTTCAGAATGCCATAGAGAGGGCACTGTTTATGCTGGCGAGTGGGGGTAGGTGCATAGTGTATGGGTACAATGCGCACCTAGGGGGAAGAGGGGGACCTTGTAGGACTGGAAGAAGCGCTGCAAGGCACCTGTCGAACCAACAAAGACATGTCCATCACTTTTCATCCAGGTGGCATCTGAGATGTCATGTATGGTACCAGCAGCCTGCTGGTTCAGGGGTAGTCTAGGAGACTGAACAATTGACTGGAGACCCCCCCCACACACACACTTACTTCTGGTCAACTTAGGGTGCCTTTACACAGAGAGATTTATCTGATAGATTTTTTTTAAGCCAAAGCCAGGAACAGACTATGAAACAGAGAACATGTCATAGAGGAAAGACTGATATTCTCCTCTTTTCAAACCCATTCCTGGCTTTGGTTTCAAAAATCTGTCAGATAAATCTCTCTGTGTAAAGGCACCCTAAGTTTGTCCCTGGGGCTGGGTTGGCTTAGCTTAGTCAGGAGTGGGTTTATCCTTTGCTAGATGAGCCAGGAAGTCCAGCCACTTCAGCTAGTTACCTCAGGGAGCTACAAAGCAAATTTTCACCTATCTCCCTCCCTCCCTTATACATCGTTAATTTATTTAAAGTGTTGAGTTATTTATGAAGTAAAAGTATTATTCTTATGGAAATTGGTAATAGTTCTTTGTTTGTTACAGCTGATGCAAGGGAAGACCTTGGAGGAGTGGAAGAATCGCTGCAAGGCACCTGTCAAACCAACAAAGACATGCCCACCACGGGAGCGGTGGACTAGCATGCAAGGTGACCTTTTCGTCCAGGTGCTATCTGAGATGTTATGCAAGGTCTTCTTTTTGCAGACCTATATTTAGTTAAATAAATATAGTTATAAAGTTATTGTTTTCCAGTCTTTTATTTAATACGGGTAGTTGGGGTGTAATTTTTTTTCAACCCCTGATTTTGAGTATGATCCCGGCAGTCTTGAAGGGCGGGGCTCTGCTGTTCGGATTGCAGCCGCCAGGAGATTGCGGGCATGAGGCTGCAGTGGAGACCGAGCCGACAGTAGAGCTGCTCGCTGGGGTGTAATTATTGATGCAGTTGTGCCAGATTTCACATGCGTTTGATTGCACTGAAAGTTTAATGAATAGAAAACACCTCCACTCCGCCTAGGAATATCCACAGGCTCAGATCCAATGGAGACACAATGAATAATAGCTAACATTTTTATATTAAAACAATGTATAAAAACGTTAAATAGCGAGGTGTTTTCTATTTGCTATCTATCCTCCATGGATATACCTGGGGAGTGGCTGCGGTCCTGCTACATGCAATTTTGAGTATTGTGCCTCACCTTGCACAACACGACCAGGTGAGAGCCTTTCAACTATTGAAAGGCTACAGGTCAACTCTGACCTGTAGTATTGTTTAACCTGTGCTATGGAGTGCTGTTTTATTTTCTTTTGTTTGTCATTGAGTTTATTGAATTATTAAATTTAATTTAATTAAACTTTTGTTCATATTATTTTTTGTGGGACTTTATGGTATAGACTGCTCTAGCAAAGTTAGGATATACAGTATGCTGAAAAAATTGATTTAACTCTAGTTGACTACATCTGTCCCTTAAAGAGGATGTACCATCAGGTACACTCTCTTTAAGGGTACCTTCACACTCACCGGATCCGCAGCAGATCCGGTGCAGATTTGATGCTGTGTTCAGTTATTTAGATTAAATCAGCTGCGGATCTGCAGCAGAAAATCCACTGCGATACGGTGTTTGTGAAGCTACCCTAAAATTACACATGAATCGAACAGTGCTAGCATGGGGAAGCTGGTGCAGCGGTCCTTTTTTTGAGAAAACCCCCGCCCCTCCATGACTTGGCAACATTAGAATCAATGGAGCCGTGTCATGGAGGGGCGGGGGTTTTCTCCCACTGGGGGCGGGCTGGCATGCCTCCAGTGCGTCACCCCCGGCCCAGTAACCATGAATAAAGCGGCGCCGTATGCTGGAACTGGGCCGCGGTTCAAAAAAAGGACCGCGGCAGCGGCTTCCCTGTGCTGGGCCCTTCAATTCATGGGTAATTTTGAAGAGAGTGTACCTGATGGTACATCCTCTTTAAATTCAGTGGATCCATCAGGAGTTTTCCATGGGATATATTGGCAACCTTTTTTTTACCAGTTTGCCAGCAGGTACCCTAGGCATAAAGAGAAAATGTGATGTGCTCAATGCCTTTGGGTATGCTGGTAAAGTTGTGTGCTGATTAGCTGCTACTTTGAGGCCAGATGCATCTAATGACCTGTGTGTTTTCACCCTTAAATCGACTCTGTACCCACAATCTGACCCCCCAAAAACCACTTGTACCGTCAGATAGCTGCTTTTAATCCACGATCTGTCCTGGGGTCCTTTTGGCAGATGATGCAGTTATTGTCCTAAAAAAACAACTTTTAAACTTGCAGCCCTGTGTCAAATTGAGTGGCCTAGATACCCATGTCCTAGGATTGCGACACCCTCCGTCCTTCCTCCCCGCCCTCTTCACCATTAGGGATGCCCCTAGAATAAATTCATTACCTGTGTGAAGACTGCTCATGAGCTGGATCGTTAAGGCACCTGTGCAGTATGCAGACAGGTGATGAACAGGAAAAATTCTGCCCGGAGGTGTTCCTAGTGATAAGGAGGGATGGAGGGGTGTCACAATCCTAGGGCACAGACACCTCAGGCCACGCCAATTTGACATAGGACTGCATGTTTAAAAGTTGTCTTTTAGGACAATAACTGCATCACCTGCCAAACAGATCCTAAGACAGATCTTGGATTAAAAGCAGCTATCTGAAGGTACAAGCGGTTTGGGGAGGCAGATTGTGGGTACAGAGTTGCTATAAGCTATGTCCACACTTAGTATTTCTGTTCGTTTTTTTGTCAGTCTTTTTTCAACCAAAACCAGGAGTGGAACTCACAGGCCAAATTATAATGGAAAAATTTGCACAGCTTCTGTGTTTTCAACCCACTCCTGGTTTTGTTTGAAAAAAGACCTACGTAAATACTATGGGGGACATTTATGAAGTCCGGCATTTTTACGCCGGGCTTGCAAATGTCTCTGCAGCTCCGGAGCTCAGGGGATTTATATAAAGGCGCATCACCTCTACATAAATTTCTGATCGCACGGAGCCTCTCAGTGCAAAAATTTTGAGCTGGCATAGGTTTCAGTATAATTTTTTCACGGAAAAAACTATAAATGTGGTGCACGCAGAGGCCGTGCCCCCTCTGCTGCAGCCCCTCTATAACGCCCCCTCTCTGCCCCACTGGCGAAGGTGGCGCAGATGGGGCAGATGCGAAAAAAATATTAGCAAAAATACCGTTTTCAAATATTTTAACAACGATTTGCCCCATGTGCGCCTAAAAAAGGCATTTACACCTTTTCATACATGTCCCCCTTTGTGTGAACATAGCCTTAGGCTGCATTTACATGCCCGTGACATTCAAGGCCCTATTACACGAAACGATTATCGGCCGTTACGGCTGATAATTGTCTTGTGTAAAAGAAGGCAACGATCAACCGACATGAACAGGGCCGGCCTTTGCTCTGTGCTCCGGACCTGCGCATAGGGCTCCGGCCACCAGCCTGCCAGGGGGGCGCCATCAGGATGGGTAAGTTACCCATCCATGGCGCCCCCTGCAGGACCCCCCCCCCGCCTGCTACTGCGCTCTGCACTGTAGCTATGATCGCTCGTAACGAGCGCTCATAGGTACAGGCAGCAGCAGCGGCACTGACAGGTCCCTGTCAGTCACTCTTGTGGCCACAGGCAGTGCTTTGCCTGCGGTCGCAAGAGGCCGCTCTTCCGTTGTGGTATCGGCACTGAGTAACGTCACTCAGTGCCGACACCGCAAGAGGAGAAAGCGGCCTCTTGTGCCCGCAGGTAAAGCACTGCCTGCGGCCACAAGGATGTGGTGAGGTGAAGAGCAGAGGAACGCGCGGACCCAGGTGAGTATAAAGTGTTTTTTTTGTTATTGGCTATATGGGAGGGGGGAGCACAAAGGGGGCTATATAACAGGGCCAACACACAGCAGGGGTCTATACTACTAGGGGTGCCACAGGGGGAGCCTTTATACTTCTGGGGGAGGTATGGGGCACACAGGGGGTATATATAACTGGGGGGGCACACAGGGGGTATATATATAACTGGGGGGGTACACAGGGGGGATTATATAAAAGGGGGGTGCACAGGGGGTATATATAACTCGGGGAGCACACAGGGGGGCTATATACTACTGGGGTGGTGCACAGGGGGGTATATATAACTGGGGAGGTGCACAGGGTGTATAAATATAACTGGGGGAGCGCACAGGAGGGTATATATAACTGGGGGTGCACAGGGGGTATATACTACTTGGGGGCGCACAGGGGATATATATATATAACTGTGGGGGTGCACAGGGGATATATATATATATAACTGGGGGTGCATAGGGGGTATATATAACTGGGAAAGCATACTGGGGGCACACAGGGGATATATATACTACTGGGGGGTGCACAGGGGGACTATATACTACTGTGTGAGCACAGGGGATATATATTACTGGGGGTGAACAAGGGGGTATATATACTACTGGGGATGCATGGGGGGTATATATAACTGGGGCAGCACATAGTGGTCTATAGTACTAGGGACAGCACACAAGGGGTCTATATACTACTGGGGGCAGCGCACAGGGGGTCTTTATACTACTGGGGGCAGCACAATGTGATCTATATACTACTGGGGGCAGCACACAGGGGATCTATATACTACTGGGGGCAGCACCTAGTGGTCTATAGTACTGGGGGCAGCACACAAGTGTCTATATACTACTGGGGGCAGCACACAGCTGTCTATACTACTGGGGGCAGCACACAGCTTTCTATGCTACTGGGGGCAGCAAACGACTTTCTATACTACTGGGGGCAGCACACAGCTTTCTATACTACTGGGGGCAGCACACAGGGGTACTGTACTACTGGGGGCAGCACACAGGGGGTCTATACTACTGGGGGCAGCACACAGGGGGTCTATACTACTGGGGGCAGCACACGGGTCTATACTAACATTGGGGCTGCACAGCGGTGCCTATATTATATAGGGACCTTACTACTATGTTGGGACACAGAGCATACCTAATTATTAAGTTGGAGCACAGAGGGGTCTAACTACTAAATAGGGGAACAGAGGGGGGGGGGTAACTACTATATAGGGGTAGATAGGGGGTAACTACTGTATGTGTTGGAGCCTAAAATGTTTCTCTGGCAGATTCTGGAGAGAAGAGTCACAGCCGGGGAAAGACTTAAAGGTGGCCCAGGCAGGATGGAGTGAAAGAAAAGGTGAAAGACTCTGATCAGAGAAGACGCCCCATGTGAGTAAATGGATGTAACTGTTATAGGCTTGTAATGATAGGGGTCATGGTGTGGCGGTATTATGTAATGGTATCATTGGAGATATCTTTATAAGGTTATAAGGTAACTACAGTATGTATTGGGGCTCTTAATACAGTGTAGGGCATTATACTGTGGGTGGAGCTCCAATTCTGATAACGCTGGGTTGGGGGGGGGGGCACTCTTGAGGGCTGTGCACTGGGCCCACCAATGTATTAAAACGGCCCTGGCTGCCCGGACGATCTAGCAATCACCTGGGCAGCCCCCCTGCAGCTTCATGCGGCCCCTTCTGTACTCACCCACTCGCTGCCGCCACCTGTAATAGCGCCGGCAGCGAGCGGGGAACGAGGAGCAAACGAGTGCTGACATCGCTCATTTGCTCCTCTCCGTCGCCCTGCGTAATAGTGTCTTCAGGCTATGTTCACACTACGTATATTTGAGGCTGTATGTTTGAGGCTGTATAGAAACCAAAACAAGGAGTGGATTGAAAACACAGAAAGGATCAATCCACTCCTGGTTTTGGTTGCTATGAGGACCTGACATGAGGACCAAATACTGCCTGAAATATACTGTGTGTGAACCCAGCCTTAGGTCTTGCTCATTTTTTACGGACCCGGATACAATCAGGCCCGAAACTCATACGGAGTGTGCACTGTGCAGCCGCATATCCTATACTTCCCAGCATTAACACACGAACCATCAAAAATACCACCGCACAATTACAGCCGCAAATACAGCCGCACTCTTACAGCGTGTGAACCGACCTTAAGTCTGTAAGCTGACTGTATATTATGGACTAAACTCTTGAATTCTTACAGAACTCCTGGCATCATCATTTAACAGTTAAAAATCCATGCTACTGTATTCACTGAGTTGTGTCAGTTCAGCAGCAAAGAAGTTTAGATCTTACAGAGCTTCAGGCATCATAATAAATTATAGTCCATGATATAAAGTCAGTTTACGGACCATGTATCATGGACGTGTATGCACCCTAAATTTTAACGGTGCATTTACACAGAGATATTTCTGACAAATATTTGAAGCCAAAGCCAGGAACAGACTATAAACAGAGAACAGATTAGAAACTAGAAACTGAGATTTCTCCTCTTTTCAAATCCATTCCTAGCCTTGGCTTCAAAAATCTGTCAGCTAAATCTCTCTGTGTAAACGCACCCTAACAGTTTTAAAAAGGGGTTTCCATAAGGTTTAAGTGTCACTTTTGTTTCAAAAAACCTTTAAAATTTAATAGAGACACGTCAAAAGTTTTGATCGATCCGTATCTGAGTGTTCAGACCTGTACCAATCGCAAGAACGAGCTGGGAAAAGAGTGCTATGACATGACATCCGTTATTTGCCACTGACATCCATCTATAACAATCAGGATCATTATAGACGTTCGTCATCAGCAAATATCAGACATCTTTTTGATGACTGCAAAATCCTGTCGTGTGAACATAGACTTACATGGTGATTTGCCAGGTAAACACTGAAAATAATATCCAGCTATAGGAAACAGAATACTTTTAAGTCCACATTTTTGTTACTTGTTTGTTTTTTTCACAGTGTCACTCATGACTCGTTTTAGGATACAAATCCACAGAGACATTGATCCTTTTAATTGTTTGTTTAAGTTGGCATTCACTGGAATGGCTTTATAAAAGAGGTGTAAAAGTTTAGCACTCACTAGTGTTTCTTATTAGCCAGAACAAACCCAGTTCTGTAGTGCTCTAGCCTAGGCACATTTCTCCCAAATCACTCCTTGTCATGGGTAATTTCCAGCAGAGATCTAATCTAGAGGTGTAGAATAAAGCTGCACTTTCCTTCTCTCTTCTCACGCTTAAACATTTTCCTTTCAGGTACTGAAGTTAAAACCTTACCAATATATTCTTTATCATTCATACAGGTGTGAGAGCCCTTGAGCAATACAGTACATTATAAAAACATATAAAAACATAAGAAATTGGGCCATATTTGGGGATATTAGAGCACATATAAACAGAGTGACAAAATTATACATTCATAGAGGCACAAGGGGCAGTCACAATGTCCACCCACATTCTATATCTTATACCGTATTTTTCACTTTATAGGACGCACCTTTTGATAAGACGCACCCCTGATTTTAGGGGAGAAAAATAGAAAAAAAAATATTTTGCTCATTGTCACAGTTTGGAGATAGCATATAGTGCCCACATAGTAGCCAATCCCCCATAAAGTGCCCCACATAGTAGCCAGTGCCCCCCATAGTAGCCAGTGCCCCCCATAGTAGCCAATCCCCCCATAGTAGCCAGTGCCCCTCATAGTAGCCAATCCCCTCATAGTAGCCAATCCCCCCATAGTAGCCAGTGCCCCTCATAGTAGCCAGTGCCCCTCATAGTAGCCAATCCCCCCATAGTAGCCAGTGCCCCCATAGTAGCCAGTGACCCCCATAGTAGACAGTGACCCCCATAGTAGACAGTGACCCCCATAGTAGCCTTTGCCCCCATAGTAGCCAGTGACCCCCTTAGTACCCTGTGCCCCCCATAGCAGCCATTTCCCCCCCTAAAACAACAAACCAGTAACTCACCTGTCCGGCGGCCCCAGCAGCTCCTGTCTCCCGTTGGCCGTGCGCACTTCCGACATCCTCCGGGCACAGGCAGCGGGGTACAGAGATGCTGCCTGTGCCGGAAGTGTCCTGCAACCTCTATCATGAATGATAGAGGCTGCAGAACACATCCAGGACACAGGCAGTCTCTGTACCCCGCTGCCTGTGCCCGGAGGATGTCGGAAGTGCGCACGGCCGACGGGAGACAGGAGCTGCTGGGGCCGCCGGACAGGTGAGTTCCGGGACCACCTCCGCCCGCTCGCTCAGCTGACAGCCGATCAGGAGCCCAGGAAAGTGCTGCTCATTGCACTTTCCTGGGCTTCTGATCAGCTCAGCTGAGCGGCGATAGAAGGGGCAGGCTGGGCGGGCGGAGGGGATCGCTCAGAGCCGCTCACTATGCATATGCATAGTGAGCGGCAATACAGGGGGCGGGCGGGACGGCTTCCATGCGGTGCTCTGCACTGCTTGGGAGCCGTCTTCGCTTTATAAGACGCACTTAGATTTTCCTCCCACTTTGGGAGGAAAAAAAGTGCGTCTTATAAAGCGAAAAAATACGGTACTTCACTTACAGGGGTTGTCAATGTTAGTATTTCATTTTTATATATCCTATCAGGGAGTCCTCAGAGGTATCTGAGGTTCAGAGGATTGTAGAGGGTCCTGTCCTATTCTGTATACTCAGATCAACACATGCATATAACCTACACATTCACCTCCACCCTAAGGCTATGTTTACACAACGTCAAAAAATGAGAAAAGGAGTCCGATTTTGCAATTTAAAATAACGTCCGTTTTTACCGCGGTTTAACTGATTGCAATGCAGTGCATTGAAGGCAATTGAAAGACCCACGTCCAATGCACACAATGTATTGAATAACAGATGTTTTGCCGCGGACTTCAAAATAATGAACATGATCATTATTTTCCAACGTCTTTTGCAAACAGCGGACCTTTTATATTAGTTGTTCACACACCGTTTTGCTTTTGACACCGTTCTTTCTCAATTTTTACTATTAAAATCAATGGACTTTTCAATTAAGCCACAACCAAAGGCCAATAGTAAATAGCAAAAGGGGAGGCCAGGCTGCTAAATGACGTCCGTTATTTTAGACTCAGCTAAAAAAAAAACGGAGCTGAAAAAAACGTTGTGTGAACCAAACAACCAACCAACCAACCATACAGCAACCAACATATCAACAGATACTGCATATAGATCTTTAATAGGTTTGTCAGTCCTCTAGAAAATGAGCAACGTCTTCTCATCCAACAAGTGGTTCCTTAAAGTGACACTGTCACCCCCTTTGTGCATTCTGACATCTCTACACAGGTGTAAAGGGTAAATTTAGCGGTTTTCATACCTTACTTCATACCTTATTTTGTGGCCTCGCTGCATTAGCGCCACTTAGCCCCGCCCACAACGGCACCTTTGGCCCCGCCCCCTTGATGCCCATTGGTTGGCTGATGTAAAGGGGGTGGGGTCTAGACATTTCGGCCAGCCTGTTCCAATGGCCGGTGAGGGGGCGGGGCCAACTGTGCCATTGTGGGCGGGGTTAAGTGGAGCTAATGCCGCGAGGCCACGCCCACTTAATACAATCTGCAGTTGATAAAAGGACATTTTTTACTTGAACAAACCGCGGCGGTCCCGGGTGCCGCTTATAGCCCGGGACTGCTGGTATTACCGGGCACAGTCCGATCGCCATGCCCGCTAATACAGTAATCAGATGCAGCTGTCAAACATGACAGCTGCATCCGATTACCGGCTGCAGCACATCCCTTGTGTCTAGTGGCGGAGATCGCTCCTCCGGGACGTTGTCCCGGAGGAGCGATCTCCCTGTCTGATACCGGCCGGGGACTCGTCCAAGATGGCGCCGTCCCCGGCTCGGCACTCTAGGTATTCGGCTGCAGCAGCCGAAAGCAAACAAGTGCCGATCTCATTGATCTTTTCTGTATATCTATACAGCAAAGATCTCAATGAGAGATCAAAGTATATATACTAGAACTTACCTAGGGGGGCTTCTAGTATATGTGTTAAAAAAAAAAAATGTTGTCATTAGTAAAAAGCCCCCTCCCCTAATAAAAGTCTGAATCACCCCCCTTTTCCCAGGTTATAAATAAAAGCAAACAAATAAATAAACATGTTTGTAATCGCCCGCACTATTAATTAATCACAATAATCATATTCCTGATCTCGCACGGTAAACGGCATCAGCGCAAAAAAATCCCAAAGTGCAAAATTGCGCATTTTTGGTCGAACAAATTCAGAAAAAATATAATAAAAAGCGATCAAAAAGTCGTATATGCGCAATCAAGGTACCGATAGAAAGAACACATCATGGCGCAAAAAATGACACCTCACACAGCCCCATAGACCAAAGGATAAAAGCGATATAAGCCTGGGAATAGAACGATTTTAAGGAACATATATTTGTTAACAATGGTTTGAATTTTTTACAGGCCATCAGATACAATATAAGTTATACATGTTATATATCGTTTTAATCGTAACGACTTGAGGAACATGCATAACAAGTCAGTTTTACCCCAGGGCAAATGGCGTAAAAACATATTCCCCCCAAATAAAAGAAATGCGGGGTTTTTTTTCAATTTCACCACACTTTGAATTTTTTTCTGGTTTCGTAGTGTACCAAATGCAAAAATTCAGCGTGTCATTGCAAAGTACAATTAGTGACGCAAAAAATAAGGGCTCATGTGGGTCTTTTAAGCACAAGGAGGAAAAAACGAAAACGCAAAAACGAAAATTAGCCTGGTCCCGAAGGGGTTAATATTTAATTTAGAGATATAGGAAAAATAAAAAATCTTAAAAGGGTTGTGCAGGAAAAATTCACTTTTCCTCTATCCACATGATAGGGGAAAAGTAGGAGGCCCCATGGGGTCCAACCTCTGTACCCCCCTATGATCTCCGTATCGGGTCCAGCTGGCTCTGTTATGAATATAGCCATGGGTCCGGAATGCAACCCGTGGCTCTACTTGTTCCTATGGAGTGACAGAGCCAAGTATGCTGGAAGAGCGCTGTACTCAGCTCTTTCCGTCAGCTCCATAAGAATGAATAGAGCCGTGGGTAGTGTGCCGGACCTGCGGCTCTATTTATAACAGAGAAGCCGGGGCCCGATACAGAGATCGGCGGAGGGTACAGAGGTCGGACCCCCGAGACCTCTCACTTTTCCCTATCCCGTGGATAAGGGAAAAGTGAATTTTTTTCTGGACAACCTCTTTAAGGCTCTGTTGACTCCACCACCATGGTTTCCCTTAGTGCTAGACATGTCAAACAATGGACATTAAAGGTGACAGAAATTTGTAATTTACTTTTAATTAAAAAAAAAATCTCAAGTCTTACAGTACTTATCAGCTGCAGTGTGTGTGCTGTCCCACCACTGGTGTTTTTGTCTCTCCTATGCTCCTGTCAACAAGCCTTTTCTCTCAGGTTCTCAGGTTAAAGTGGTGGAGGTATTCTAAAGTTTCACCACTAGATGTCAATATTTTCTGTGTTCTGTGTCTTATTTATATGCACAGCTGAAGTCAGTATTGAGTTAATGTTTTATGTTTGCCATGTCTTTGTTGTTGACCAATATGAGGTGCTCTTCATTTCTAACCTATCTCTTTTCTCCTTTCTCCTGCACACACTCATCCCCACCACTCACAGATAGGGATGAGCGAACCGGCCGAGGTTCGGGTTCGCATGAACCTGAACTATCGGCTTCTGATTCCCGCTGTCTGCCCGCTCCGTGGAGCGGGTGGATACAGCCTGAGGACCGCCTAGAAAACTGGGATACAGCCTATGGCTATGGCTGTATCCCAGTTTTCACAGAGAGGCACACTGTAGGCTCCTGTAGGAGGAGTTACATGGTGGAAGAAATTGCAGTTCAGTTCCTACCAGATTTTTGGTTTTTGTATGCAGTTCCTACCAGATTCTCCACATAAGACACAAGAAACAACTGTTCCTGCTGTAGTTAAGCCAGGGCCTGACTGATGCCAGGACCCCTGTCAGGGACAACAAGTGCAGTCTAGATTAGATACAAGAGTGTATAAATGCAGCAAGAGACAACCATTTTTTTTTAAAGGGAGAGGTGCAGGCTCAGTGCAGGTAACTGGGACACCCCCAGAGACTTAGCTACTCCAAGATAACCACGGCTGGGGCTTGTATTACCCTGAAAGGATGGGTAGCTGGCAACTGTAGGGCAGAAGGTGGTCAGACCAACATCTATACACAAATACAGGTAAACACTTCACTAGAAAGTATTTCTCCAGGTTCCGGCAGAGTACACAACTACATTGGGTTGGGGCTTCTCTGGCCAACTCCTCTACTCTACTCTTCAAACACCGCTACAACTACCTCTCTTTCTCTTGCTACTCTAAAGCAACTCTGCAAGCACAACAAAGTCAAGCACTAAAGCCTGGGTAAAGTTTTATCTATTTTGTGAAACGTGTACTGTTATACTGAGAAGCCTTACAGTAAAACTGTTGTATTTTTACATGACTGGGACTCTGTCATCTTCTGTACGCACCAGCACCCATACACACAGCATCGTACACCTTGGGTCATTTTTCCCCTTTGTGTGGGTGGCGGTACCGACAGTCCGGGTGGGTCAGTTGCCACTCAGGACTGCCGTGACAAGAGCCCAAGGGCCCACCACAACCCAGGAGGTTACCGACCATTTGGGGAACACAGCCAGCCATACAAACAAGCAGGTATCAACATCACAACGGTGTGCTGGACAAGCACTGGCGTCACGACTATAACATCCCTGGCTGAGCTGACAGGCAACCACCAACTGGCCTACCACATGTGTCCTGCAGGAAGTGGTATTATTTCCAGTCTGGAGAGGCTCTATATGGCGATTTGCTACTACTCTGGACAGTTCCTGCCACGGACAGAGGTGGCATCAGAGAGCACTGTGTCAGACTGGAAAGACTACACCAGTCCCTGTGGGACATACAGCAGCTGATAAGTACTGGAAAACAAGATTTTTTTTTTTAATAAAAGTAAATTACAAATTTCTGGCACCAGTTGATTTGAAGATTTTTTTTTTCTGAACTACCCCTTTAACTACACCTCATTAACCTCACTGACTTATAATGGGGTCTGTGGTTCTACTAGTGTCTGTCATTTTAACAGGAAGAATAACACAATATGCTGTGTGTTTTTGTTCCTGTTCAATATCAAGGAACTACCCATGGAGGTTCCAAATGAAGTCTCTGATGATAGCAGAAATATAGGCTATGTTCACACTGTGTAGAGAAAAAGAAAGAAAAGGCAACCATTTTTAAAAAATAACGTCCGTTATTAGGCTGCATTCACACATCCCGTGTTTTCCTCCATGAAGCACGGACAGTGAATCCCTGTACTGGAGTGTTTCCCTGCATGGCATGATGTATTAATATCATGTAAACTCTAATGGTCCGTTTACTGTACACGCTCTGTACACGATAAATCACTCAATTGATCATTTAACAATTTTGAAGCAACAATTTGTTTTTATGCCAATCAGTGTTTAAACAAAGAGATAGATAGTTCAACTAAAATGTTTTTAAGATCGCTTTAGGATCTCTTAAGGCCACGTCACACACTAGGGTGAATCTTTGAAAGACTGTTTAGACAAATCGATCTGCAAATATTAGTGAGGGACCAGCAATGATTTGAGAACATGTTGAAAGACTGCAATGACCGATTTCTCGCCTGTTGCTTGATCATTAGCTGTGTGTAAGGTCCATTTACACAGAAAGATTATCTGACAGATTATCTGCCAAAGATTTGAAGCCAAAGCCAGAAACAGACTATAAACAGAGATCAGATCATAAAGGAAAGCCTGAGATTTTTCCTTTTTTCAAATCCATTCCTGGCTTTGGCTTCAAATCTTTGGCAGATAATCTGTCAGATAATCTTTCTGTGTAAATGGACCCTTACATGGGCAAATAATCGCTCAAATGCGATCGTTATCACACAGATTTGGATGATAATCGCTCTGTTTAAAGGGACCATTACAGGGTTTTCTCCTCTGTTAGATCATTGTCAGTGTTTCATTAGATATAGACAGGCGGCTACAGACTCTGGATTAAAAAAACAAACAAAACTTTTGTTTTCAAATTATCTGGTGTCAGAAAGTTATACAGATTTGTAAATTACTTTTATTTTAAAAAAATCTCAAGTCTTGCAGTACTTATCAGCTGCTGTATGTCCTGAAGGAAGTGATGTATTCTTTCCAGTGTGACACATTGCTCCCTGCTGCCACCTCTGTCAGTGTCAGGCACTGTCCAAAGCAGAAGAGTTTTTTTTATGGGGATCTGCTGTCAGTTCCTGTCAGGGACAGAGGTGGACATACAGCAGCTGATAAGTCCTGAAACACTTTAAATTTTTTAAACAGAATTAATTTACAAATTTGTATAACTTTCTGACACCAGTTTGATGTGAAAGTACGCTTTATAGGGTAATACTATTATTATTAAAAAATAAAATAAAATAAAATCTAAGCTTATCATAATAAAGAATATTGTTTTGAGATAAAGACGTATCTGCAGTCTCCATCATTTTTATTAAGCAGACATTTTGAAACATTGATCTAGTGGGTTGTTAACACATGTATTTATTATGCTTAATAACGTCCTACATGTGTTCACACCAGCAGCATGTTCTACAGTGCCCGGAAGTAAGACCAGACAAGATAAAGTTACTTTGTTTCTTCTACTGTGTAGAAACAGTGACCAGGTGCTGAGGAGGAATGAGCAGCACTGCTTACATTGAGGACAAAAGTGCTTGGATCTTCTAGCATACACAGGGAAACACATCAATCAAGTTGGCAACAATGGTTGTAGAACCTGTCTGAAGAACTGCATTCCCATGTAGAAATCTGCCTTGGCTCAGTGATCAACCAGCTCCACCTGCTGGACCCTGGACCCATCATCAAGGAGCAGAGATGACAATGGGGCTTTAAAGCCATGGAATGGGTCTGGGGCTCAGTCAAAACAAGACTGTATGGTGTCAAATTTTAAGTGTTGCAATAAAGACAAATCACAAATGTTGTACTGTCATGGTCTGTAGTTTAAACCACTGATACAAACAGGGACATTAGATTCTACATATCTTAACATACCAAGCCACTGTACTTACTGCAAAACCAGACTGTTCCGCTATGGCCCCTTCGCATATATCTGGCAGGCCGGTTTCCATCCATGATGGGAATGGATAGAGACACCGGATGACACAAGCTGGATCTTTTGCATCTGGCATCCCATACGTTGCCCCATAGGGTAAAATGGGGAAAGGTGCCGGACATATGGGCCATCTGGCATGTTTGTCCTCCATCCAGTAAAAAACTGTCACCTGCCAACTGTGATCTGTCACCTGCACAACGGATGGCAAATATGCTGGATGACGTACATATGTGAACCCGGTCTATGGTCTTTAATTTTATAACAGGGCTGTCCTACCATTAGAAAGTATCCCCTTTCCACTGCTGGGACTCCCACATGATCTTGAAAAAGGGTAAAGTCAGTTAGTTATTTGGCTATGCCAAACAAAAGCTGGCTGTGTTGTCAAATTGACCCCAATAAATCGTACAAGATTTTTTTTTATTTTTTTTTTAAATGTCTAAATACGATGTAAATGGGGGAGATTAATCATAGAGGTGTAAAGTAGAATTGTCTTAGATCAGATTCCCCTTTTACATTCCTCACAGATTCTTTGGAAAATGAAAGGTGGAATCTGATTGGTTGCTAGGGGTGACTAAGACAATTCTACTTTACACCATGTTTGATAAATCTCCCCCAATGGCCTATATGAAGTGCCTACAAAACAGGTTCTGGTACAGACCTTTATTGATACTGAAGCCCCTTTTACACAGGTCAATTATCAGCAAGGAGCATTGCTAGAAACACTCCTTTAGTCGATAATCGGCCTGTGTAAATGTATCAGCGATCAGCCGAGGAGCTGGAAAACGCCCACTTGTCGACTGATCACATTTTTTGTGCAGCTTCAAGATTTATCACTATCTGCCGCACATCTTCATGTGTAAACACAGGGACCATTTGTTTGGCCCGGCCGAGCGAACAATCATGCCTTCTAGGCACTGCAAACAAATGCTGATCTGTGCTCGCTTGCATCCTTGCACTGCCCCATATCGGGCCACATAAAAGGCCCATCACCTTTTTATCTGTATTTTGCTTCACTATTTGTCAGCCAAAACCAGGACTTGAGACATGTATAATTTTTTCCCTAATACATTTTTCAATGTACTGTATGTTTGACTGCCATTTTTCCGGAGCACTGGGGGCAGGTCCGCCATCTTCCGGTGTGTTGATATCCCCTCCCCTCTGTGATGTTATGAGGCTCCATTGATTCTAATGGAGCCGTGTCACAGAGGACAGGGGTTCCATCACACTGCGGGCCCGCAAGTGGGCTGGTGCTCAGGGAAAGTCCAGCACCAAGCACAGGAACCGGGCGGCGTTTAAAAAAAGGACTACACCACTGTGCCGTCGCTGATTGATTGAAGTAAAAAAAAAAAGCAGCGATTTACCTGATGATACATTTGCTTTAAATAGCCGTGGCTGAGTTGGCTGAGTCTACTGTGGCCAATAAGTGGCTAAGCAGGTAATTTCATGTGCTGACACTGAAATCAGTGACAGCAGAGGAACAAGGAATCTAAGGTTTGTTTTTTAAACCCGCCTGAGCACATTTATGGCTATGTTCACACTAACAACAGCCGTTATTTGGAACGCAAAACAATAGCCATTGTTTTGAGTGTCAAACAAGGGCTGTGCTTTAGCATGTTTCTACAGCAAACATCGCAATAACGGCCATAGGAACAATATTTTAGTTCAATACTGACTACTGGCCCTTTTGGGAGTGTTTTAATAATATTATGTAATAAAACATCCATTGACTTTATTTCAAAGGAAGGTTGAAAAAAAAAAGTACTGTGTGTGAACAAGCTAAAATAACGGATGCTGTGTGCACAATAACGGCTGCGAATAAATGACATGAACATTATTTTGAGGGCCCCCACGAACAGCCGCCATTGTGTGAACCAACAACAGTTGTTTCCATAGAATTCAATGTAAATCACTGAATTATGAAAACAGCCGTTGTTTTAAATGAAAAAGACAGCTGTTGTTTGCTTAAAAAGAATATTGCATGAACATAGCAATATAAAAAGTTACTCATCAGAGTGCTTGAAAGAGAATAGGTATGTTACAAATATAGGCTATGTTTGCTTTTTCTTTTTAAAATGACGTTTGTTACTGCCGCATTTTAATTGACCTCAATTGGATGCATAGAAGTCAATGGAATGATGGCCGCCCATTGCCCCCAGTGTATTAAATGACGGACATTGTCTACATGGACATCGCGGGACCCGCCGCTGGAACCGGGGAGGTGAGTGGACGTCTTTTCCCTTGGCCACCTCCTCCCCGGTCCCAGCAAAAAAGTGCCCCCCCCCCCCCCCCCGCTGGAATACTCCTTTAAATTCAATGGACTTTTCAATTAAAGACACCCTGCCTAATGGTGCGTTTACACGTAACGATTATCGTACAAATTTGCACGATAACGATCGAATTCGAACGATAATTGTACGTGTAAACGCAGCAAACGACGAACGATACATCACTCATTTTGATCTTTCAACATGTTATCGAATCGTCGTTCGTCGTTCGCAAAAAATTCGAAAATCGTTCCGTGTGAACAGTCGTTCGCCGATTTAACCAATGTGTGAGATAGGCTTAAGCGTTCGCAAAACAATCGCTAAACAAATTTTCCGTACGATATATCGTACCGTATAAACGCTGATCGTTATGAAAAAAAAAATCGTTACTCCAACATCGTTAATCGTACGATCGGGCCAATTATCGTTTTGTGTAAACGCACCATAAATAATGCACCAGCAACCTTCATTGAAATGTTGGGCGGCCAAAACGTGAAGTGACTGAACATGAACATAGCCATAGACTGAAATGCTGGGTCCCAAGCATCAGAGTTGCCTATTTGTCTAGTTTATTATTGAATACTAAAACTCTGTGATGCTATGGGCAGCCTATTGAGATATGAATACCCCTATAAAATGTGAGTGCAGTGAAGGGCACTGAAAATGTTCACAGCTGCCAATAATTGTGACAACTATGAAAGGATGAGACACACCAGCCACCTCTCCTGCAGAAGCAGTCAGCCACACATGGCTTTTGTAGGAGTGTCCTTCATCATAGCCAACAGCTAAAAAGTATTACACAGTACTAGTCCAATTCTTAGACAGACAGCTTTCATTTACCTTTTTTGTAAAATGCATTAACCATATAGGGACAATTTCCTCTTTCTCTTCACAAAATTGTTCTATAGCAGCCCAGGTGTGAATTACAAGAAATCATATAACCTAACTCTAAATTGTATAGAATATTAGTAGTCACCTCTAAAATGACCTGTATAATTGTACTCAGCTTTCAGCCTTGTGCTTGTATATGGTCACAAATAGAGATGAGCAAACTGGGTTCGGGTTCGGGTCAATCCGAACCCGAACTTTGGGCATTTGATTAGCGGTGGCTGCTGAACTTGGATAAAGCTCTAAGGCTATGTGGAAATCATGGATATAGTCATTGGCTTTATCCATGTTTTCCAGACAACCTTACAGCTTTATCCAGGTTCAGCAGCCCCAGCTAATCAAATGCCGAATGTTCAGGTTCGGATCAACTCGAACTCGAACCCGGTTTGCTCATCTCTAGTCACAAACCTATCCACAATTCCAATATTCTATATAATATTCAATATATTTTACAGAAAGGATTACATTATTGCATGTATAATACATGAAGTCTACAAAGACCATAAGCTATAAATCCTATGCATAATACACATGAAGCCCACAAAGACCATAAGCTATTTGAAATAAACACAAGATGGATACATTATTGCACAAGACACAGAAGTCAGAGTAGAAATTCAGTTATTTCTTATTACATACTTACATACCAATTCACATTAGGAGGGAGTATATTTAATGAAGAAAATCATAGTCCTGTAAGAAGAATCTACCTGCTGCATTGGCTGTTAGGAAATGTATGGCTTAGAGCTCCATAAAGGACAGCAGTGCTACTGTACAGAGAGAGGGAGGGGATACAGTAGTCTGCTGCTTGCTGATGTCCAGCTGTGGAGAAACTACAACTTTCAGCATCCCCTAACTAATGCAGGCTGCCAAGGCATGCTGGGGTTTTTAGTTCTACAATAGCTGCAGGCTCATTGCCAGTATTTAGTACTACAATATAATACAGCATAACAAGTATTTATTAGTACAATATAATACAATATAGCAAGTATTTAGTACTACAATATAATACAATATAGCAAGTATTTATTGGTAAAATATAATACAATATAGCAAGTATTTATTAGTACAATATAATACAATATAGCAAGTATTTATTAGTACAATATAATTTAATATAGCAAGTATTTATTGAAAAAATAAACATAATACAATTCTATAGCGAGCCATTTATACATTGGGATAACCCGATTTAGGAAGAGATGACTACCTGGATAATATAACACAGATCTTTTGTCCAGGCGTCTCCTTGTGCAAAACCTTTAGGAAAAAACATGTTGGCAATTTCTCCGCAAAAAAAAAACAAAAAACGGTATACGTATACGTATTACATAGAATTGCATCTGCTGTATAGTTATACATGTCACTACAGCATGTACATAGCCGGCCAGTCATCTGCTACCTGCCCATACACATCCCCTCCGATTACATTGCATTCGTTTCCATGTGAAAACATTGCTAAGCAATTTAATGACTTTTAATGTTTTAGTTAGAATAGAATAATAGCAACATTGGCATAAACCGTTGTTATTATTATTACTAAATAATAATAATAATAATTATTATTATTATTATTATTATTATTATTATTATTATTATTAATAATAATAATAATAATAATAATAAGGATAATAGTATTTATAGCGGTTGAAGTATATTTTGTTATATATAGTATATTTGATAAAGTGTTATTACTATATTATTATTATTATTACTATTATTATTACTACACAATCTTATTCATGTAGTTTTGATGTCACTGATAGGGTCTTCAGAGTGATACCCAGCTTTGACAGGACACGCATCACTGGCCGGGTTTTACACAGCTGCTTCCTTGTGACAATCAATAACTTCAAATGGATTTTTTATTTTTTTAACGTCAACTGTATGACAGGGAAGTCCCAGAAATATTTATATACATTAACTTTAGTGCAATGAAACTAGTAATGTCTTTAATAATAATAATAATAATAATAATAATAATAATAATAATAATAATGATGATAATAATAATAATAATAATAATAATAATAATAATAATAATAATAATATTGTTGTTGCAGTTATTTTTTGCTGAAAAAGTATTTTCTGAATAAAGAAGTGAGTGCCCCACAGCCCAGCAGCTAGGCTGTAGTACCATCCCATTATGATGTGGAATGGGCCACTGACTAGCTGCCCCTACAGAACTTGACCTTTGCTGTGGCAGCGACCTTTGCTCCTGTCATCCCTCCATTACACTTGTCACCTGGCTGTTCGTGCTCTCTCTGTGATGTCAGTGCTTCCTCCTGGAATATATGTAGAGGGAGGGCTGACTGCCACTAGTGAGGAGACAGTCCTGCCTCTCTCATCTACATAAGAGGAGGAGGAGGAGGCACCCAGACAGCAGGCTACCTGTACCTGACTCCTGTAGCCAGAGGACACTAGGCTCATCAGACAGCCAGACAGCACACAGGTAAGTCACCCTCACACCACTTATACTTGTCACTGGCTGCATTCCCACATCTTTCATGGACATTATGTGACTTGCAGAAGGTTACTATTACTGTGGTAGAATATTCTCAGGTACATGGACTATATATATATATATATATATATATATATATATATATATATATATCGGTAAATCTTATTCTCTGTCTTTATAGGACGATTAGCAGACTCTGTAGCGACCATGTCCACGGTGTCTGGGGACATGTACGATGAATCAGACTGCATCTGCTCCTATGGGATGAAACTGACCTGGGACATCAATGACCCCAAGCTGCCGCAGGTGAGTGCCGCACTGTGCAGCATCTCATAGAGTAGGATAGCACCTGGCTGGAGCAGAGATAGAATGAATGAGAACCTGGGACCTGTGGAAGTTCAAAGACTCCGCGTATACAAACAGTTCTTTTTACACTAAGTAGAGCCTGACAGATACTCTCACACTGCAGGCACAGAGAGCTGGGGAGGAATATGCAGCTTCACTGGCTGCAAACACAACAAGCAGCACCACAAAAGCCTTCTATAAGCAGAGTATATAGTCACAGAAGACAATACAATTATCAATGGCAACAGGAGCTGCCACCAAATAGTCATATCTATCTATCTATCTATCTATCTATCTATCTATCTATCTATCTCCTATCTATCTATCTATCTATCTATCTATCTATCTATCTATCTATCTATCTATCTATCTATCTCCTATCTATCTATCTATCTCCTATCTATCTACCTATCTCCTATCTATCTATCTATCTATCTATCTATCTATCTATCTATCTATCTATCTATCTCCTATCTATCTATCTCCTATCTATCTATCTATCTATCTATCTACTATATATATCCTATCTATCTACTATATATCTCCTATCTATCTATCTATCTATCTATCTATCTATCTATCTATCTATCTATCTACTATCTATCTCCTATTTATCTATCTATCTATCTATCTATCTATCTATCTATCTATCTATCTATCTATCTATCCATCCAACTAGCAATCTATCAGTTTTCTATCTGCTTACCTGTTAGTAATCTATCATATATGTCATATCAATAAACTAGTTAAGCTATCCGCTGAAAAGTAGAAAAGTATTGATAATGCAAGTGTAAGGTGATCAGAATGAATTAGCTGAACCGAGGAAATACAAACATACTGTATGTTAAGCTGTACAGTACTATTGTCTAGAAACGCTATTTGTCTCCAGAATAAATATCCACAGTGTATTCTTCTATTATTATTATTATTATTATTATTATTATTATTATTATTATTATTAGTAGTAGTAGTAGTAGTAGTAGTAGTAGTAGTAGTAGTAGTAATAGCAGCAGTAGTAGTAGTAGTAATAGCAGTAGTAGTAAGTTTCTTTTGCAATCGTTTGTTAGGATATTACATATCAGGGGTCCCATACAAAGCAAATGAGTAATCTCATAGTCAAGGGCAGGACATTCTCTTCCTCAGAAGCGGCTGCTTTGCTGTTCTTCTGGTTTCTGCTGCCTGGAGATTTCCTAAACACCCTTCGTTTTGGTTGAATTAGAGGGAAGAATTCGATGAAAAATAGGTTAAAAATCAATGAAACTCTGCAAGGACAAATGACACCTTTATGTCAAAACCAGTTCATTCACTGCTTAGTTATTACTGTTGTAGTATTTATACAAGTATGAAATTATTTATAATTTGTATAAATATATTTCTAAGAAACAGAAAGCAACCTTTGAAGAATCTTGGTTTTTTAAAACATATAAAAACAACTGATGACAATAGAGACACGATTTTCTCGTTTTTCTATTACTTGTGACCTACTCAGACTTACAGTATAATTAATTTCAGTAATTTTTAGGATGAAAGATATATATATATATATATATATATATATATATATATATATATATATATGTGTGTGTGTGTGTGTGTTTGTACAACACTTGTGATAAAGTGCAAGGTAGCTCATTGATCAGGGAATTATTTAACTAGCACTATATCATACATACAGGGGCACTTGTGCTGTGAATATTACAGTGTGTACTTAGTAAAGCATCGGCAAACATCCTTGTCTAAGCTATCAATAGGGAACATGTCATCGCTGTTACTGGACTGTTCATTCTCAATTCTGGGCTGCTTATCTATTGCCTAACAGGTCTTGTCCCCAAGCAAACATCTCCACACAGCTAATAGTTGCAGAGTTACCTTTATAACAATAATAATAATAATTATTATTATTATTATAATTATTATTATAATTTTTTATTACTTCTACAACTATTATTATTATTATTATTATTATTATTACCACTATTATTATTGTTCGTTTTGAAATCAATAACGTTGTAAATTATTCACTTTGCTCAACAAATGAGCAGGACTGGAGCAGAGAGTTCAGGAAGGGATCTAGAAATCTCCAAACATTTTCCAAATCTTATGATTATAGTTTGCCAAGTCTCCCAATTCTTCTTCTTTTTCTATCTTTTTTTTTTCAGAAAAAATTATTTACTGTTGTTTTCTTTGCAGAGGCAAAACCAAGAATCACTATAACTATGAGATGGTAAATGATCCATGTGTTATCAGTCTATGGAAGCAGTGATTCTGATTTGTCCTTTCCAGACATAGTCCTGCCTAGATATGCGCCTCTTTATATCTTATAGCGTATATCTTATTCAGAGTTCAAATAGCCTTTTAGTAGGACAAGAGGAAAGAGATTTCTATTATGAACAAGTGCTGACATCCAGGAGAATGGCCCTGATTTACACCTGATATCTAGCACTGGCTGCCCCCATAAGATTGGGCGATTACATTAGTGTCAATTGCAGATTAGTGTTTATATTGTATACTGTAAAATGACTATAATTGATCTCATCTGATATTTTCAGGATATAAAGCAATATGACACCTTCCAGGAATGGACAGACGGATATGTGAGGTTCATATACAGTGGAGAAGACAAGAATGCTCAGCGCCATCTTAGTGGCTGGGCCATGAGGAACACCAATAACCACAACTGTCAGATCCTGAAGAAGTCCTGTCTGGGGGTGGTGGTCTGCAGCAGGGGCTGCACATTGCTGGATGGGGGCAAGCTACAGCTCAGGCCGGCAATCTGTGACAAGGCAAGGCAGAAGCAACAAAGTGAGTTCCCTTTATTATTCACTATCACTGTGATTGGGGCTCTTGTTGTCCCTAGTGCACACTAGAGTTTAGCCGATGCGGCTTCTGAGCCATGTGATGGCAAACACCGCTCTGTATGAATACACACCGCAGACTGCTCCTATAGCTGCACAGGTTATTAGTGAACATGGACCTGACCTCCAGTCTCTAGCCTTTGATTTCCCATGGTGACAATGCCATATATACTACTAATACTACTGTGCTTTGGACATGGCTTTCAGTTTCAGGATGTGGAAAATACCTATGCCATGTATATTATGAAGTGATCATATGAAAAGCGGTTGTTTTATGATACAGCTGTAAATGAGAAAGCACATCTGATGTACATAGCAGCTATAGGTTCATACCCATAGTACAAACAATGTATGCCTAGCTTAGAATATTCCTGTGGCTGCCTTGTACAACCCAATGTCTACTGGTGTAGCCCTTGTATACCTTTTCTGTATTTAAGTAGTATATATATTGAGGGAGATTTATCAAACATGGTTTAAAGAGAAGCTGGCTCAGTTGCCCCTAGCAACCAATCAGATTCCACCTTTCATTCCTCTTCATTCTTTGGAAAATGAAAGGTGGAATCTGATTGGTTGCTAGGGGCAACTGAGCCAGTTTCACTTTACACCATGTTTGATACATCTCCCCAATTATATCTATTTTATTATGGTTACATTTAAAAAAAAATAAATTAAAATAATAAAGTATGTAAAAATTGGACACAAACAACAGGTATAAAGTATCTGCTATATGTTGTGTAGACCTGTGTGATTTGACCACATACACTGTACATGTTTCTCTATGTAGAACACATGGGTAATATGTTTAATTTGTACTTTGCAGAAAAACTCTGCAGCAACTGTAACTTTGCTCTAGAACTGATCCCTTGTAGGGGTCACAGCGGTTATCCAGTTACCAATTTCTGGCGCCTAGATGGAAAAGCCATCTTCTTTCAGGTAATATTTAGAATACAATGTACAGGATGATTTTGTATTTGGGGAAAAAAAATGAAAAAATAAAAGGCTATTTCTGATGAGATAAACCACTTTTTTTTAAGTTCACCAATATGGTGTGCTGCGGTGACCTTCTAGTCACTCTCTATGGACCCCTATTTTATGCTTGCCTGCACCCACTAACACATTGCAAAGTCTTGGATGTGCTGTTCTCTTGGAGGGGGAAAAATATTTATTTATCTCTCTCTCTCTCTCTCTCTATATATATATAAATATATATATTTTTTAATTTGGTCTTTTCATAGAAACATAGAGGACTGATGGCAAAAGCCCACCTGGTCCATCTAGTCAACCCTATTATTATTATTATTATTATTATTATTATCTTCTTCAGATAGAAATATGTTTAACCCAGGAAGGTTTAAGTCCATTTACTGTGGATTTACCTACCACATCTGCTGGAAGTTTGTTCCCGCACATACAGTACAATTCTTTCAGCTAAATTCCTTTTTGTAGTCTTTGCTATGGCTGAACAAAAAGAATGCAGACTAACATATTCTGCTACCCCAACCACATAGGCCACTCAGTCAAGCAAGACAGACATATCAGCCATATTTCGAGTGAAACCGATCATATACCGTCAATCTGGTTTATAATAACAATTTGTGATTTTTTTCAGGCGAAGGGAGTTCATGACCATCCAAGACCAGAAAGTAAATCAGAGACAGAAGCTAGACGAAGTGCCGTAAAAAGACAAATGTCCTCTTCTCACCTGTCACAGAAAAAGAAGCTTCTGGAATCTGAGGTGAGGAAAAAGCTCTCAGGAGCAGCTCTGTAGTGCACTTATGTTTCGCTTCATGGAGCACACCTATATGGCAGCTGACTGATGGCTCATTACCTATGCTTAGTGTTAAGACCTTATTGTGATTAATATTATTGGCGTTAATGTACATATGTATTCTAGATCCCCCCAACATATGTCATATTGTCTTTGATCTCTATCCTTGCATCATTCCAGACTGTAAACCATTAACAGTAGATTGACTTAAAGGGGTTATCCAGTGCTACAAAAACATGGCCACTTTCTTTCAGAGACAACACAACTCTTGTCTCCAGTTCAGGTGAGGTTTGCAATTAAGCTCCATTCACTTCAATGGAACTGAACAGCAAAAACCCGCCCAAGCTGGAGACAAGAGTAGTACTGTCTCTGGAAGAAAGTGGCCATGTTTTTGTAGCGCTGAATAACCCCTTTAGGCTATGTTCACATTACGAATTTCCATAAAACTATGGCCGTTGTTGCCGATTGCAACGCCTATGGAATCCCGTCCGGAGTGTATACTGCTGCTATTCTGCCGTATGCGGCTGCTATTCTGCTGTATGCTCCATAGTGTGCAGTGCAGAGTTCTGAAGCCGGCGCGCACGAATGTGGCCGCATCAGAACTAAGCGGCACTAAAGATCATCCGGCCGGTACTGCAGCACCGGCTGGGATGATCTTTTCTGAGATCGGCCGTTCCGTGACCCAATGTCTGAACACAGCTTTAAGGTTAAAAGGCCTGACTGGAAGTATCTGTTGAGAATTGTTTGTGGCACAGTATCCAATAAAACGATTATTACAGTGCTTGTATATATATTTACTGGTCCTCGTAGATTTTATACAACAAAAGTGCCTTTTATAAAGAAAAACATACCCTATGGGAAAGATTTATCAAACTGGAGTAAAGTAGAATTGTCTTAGTTGCCCCTAGCAACCAATCAGATTCCACCTTTCATTTTTCAAAGACTGTGTGAGGAATGAAAAGTGGAATCTGATTGGTTGCTAGGGGCAACTAAGACAATTCTACTTCACACCAGTTTGATAAATCTCCCCCTATGTGTTATCTCCCTACACTATTTTATGTCCATCTGGTATATAGAAATATTACTTATTAATATGTGTACTTTTCTATTGCTCTGTTTCAGGTGGGAAGATACAATGATAGTGGCGGACATTTCCCCCATCCCATATCTTGCTTGGAGGGATCTGAACGCCTCAGTCTTGTTGCAGATGGAAGCTTTCCCCTAACACCACAACACTATTCATCATTTCAGAATTCTGATCCCTACAAGGCCAACTATGATCCTATGGGATATCAGGGGGATACTGTGGTACCATTTTCAAAATGCCCTAGTAGAATATATGTGCCCAGAACGCCATGCAGTTATGATTTCCATGTCCCTGGATATATGACTTCAAATTCCTACCCTCCACTGTATAAGGAAGCAGTGGGTAGTTTGCCAGATAGTGACCGAGTTCAGTTAAATGGAACTCAGCCTAATCTTGGTGTGCTGAACACACATGAGAGGAGTTATGATGCCCCCGGTAAGCACAATGGATGGAAACAAATATTTTCCAAAAATGGATATGTGGACAGAAATGACTATCCCCAAATTCAGCCAAACAATGGTCACTCCTATTACAATGCTGAGTACCCATGCAGATATGCAAGGTCACCATCTCCAGCCTTACAAACCGTTATTACAACAACCACCAAGGTTTCCTACCAAGCCTACAAACCTCCTGTGGTTAAATATGCTGACAATCTATGTGAAGTCAAAGCTCTGCCAAACTATGCACACATGCAAGACAGCATATCAGAAGGCGTCTTTAGTGACATAAAAGCTCAAGATGATTTCACGGTCATCAAATCAGCACTAGGTTACCAAGAACAAGTCCCACCAAAACCTGAGAGAGTGGACAACTTGGACTTTTATCGATATGGTACATGTATGGGCAATGGCTTCTCAGGACAGCCTTACCGATATGAAAACACAGACTACTAACGTATAGGCAATGGCAAATTTTGTATGATCAATAAACTTGATTAAGACATTACCTTAATCTGAACAGTCCTTGTATGTTGATATTATTTATGGAAATAGGCTTTGACAAGTCAGTCTAAGGCTATGTTCACACACTGTCAAAATGACGGACGTTTATATTGGACGGCCATCACTTAATGACAAATAACAGCAGTTATTTGTTGTTAAATAGTGGTTTTCCGATAAAAATGTGCATATCGCCCAATAGTATACCGATTACTTATCTGTGTTATGTAGGATAACCTGTAAGATAGTCAGTCTCCTTTTTCGTGGCTGTATTGGTCCAACTACACATGGTAGTTTTAAAGAAGGTGATAGACTGACACAGCTGCAAACTCATCATGACATTCATTGCTTGGTGGTTTAAAGTGACATACCCATGGCCGAAAGTTTATGCTTCAATGGAAAGACAACTTTTATGTGGTGTCTGTATGTTTGTGTAGTTAGCTGTCAGGGTTTTGTGGTTCCATTTTTTAAAACATTTTTATTATTTCAATTTGCACAAAATATCCACAAAATTGAAAAGATGCCCTTTGTAAAGTGTACCTGTGTATTAAGCCTACTGTGTATATGATAGACCTGTGAAAGGCTTGATTGTTGTATATGGAGAGTATTTGTATTGTTTTGTATATACATTTTGCTAATAAACAGAGGTATATTAAACTACTTACTGCTTTAGTCTCTCCAGTGAACACACCCACACTACAAATTCTCAATGCATTTTTTTTTTGTCAGATGGTTGTTTGCTTTGGAAAGCTAGTATACACATAGTAAAGCAATTGAGTCTCTAAATTAGGATCCATATGGAATGAACCAAAGGGAAGTGAAAAAAAACCACAAAGGGTGTCTCTTGCTTTCAAGGGCATAGCATGTCTATATGCAGGCAGTCCATTAATTACAGGAGTAATTGTCTAATAATTCATGGCCTATGTGTGGTGTTGCCCCCGATGGGAGGCATGGCCGGTCACTTGCCAGGTGGTTAACTGTGACACCAGTCCTGTGGTGGTAGGCCGAGGTATAGCCCTGCTCGGTGGTAATTTGTTGTGACGCCAGTGCCGGTTGGGCACACAGGTATGCTGGCACACCTGCTTTTATTTTAGTGGTATAAATCTTATATGACCAAATTCTATGTATATGGTGCGACTCTAACCAACCACATAAATCCTATAAATATTGTGCACACCAATAAATATACTGTAAGTCCAAAGATAATAAATATTAATTCCTTTATTCAAAACACATAATAGGACACACAATGTTAAAAATAGTAAGACATGCAGAAAATGGCACAGGTAAACCACAGATCACACCTGGACAAGATAATATCAGAAAAACCTGGGTAAACAACTACACTGAAATATATAAAGTGCATGTGCAGAAGATATATACTAAATACAATCACTACAGTGTAGTCCGAGTATGTAAACATATAGAATGCCCAGCTTCCAAAGTGCATATAGCAAAGTGCTCCGTATACCTGTTGTCCGGTGGTCTATAGTGGCTCCCTCTCCCAGGTATACGGAGCACTTTGCTATATGCACTTTTGGAAGCTGGGCATTCTATATGTTTACATACTCGGACTACACTGTAGTGATTGTATTTAGTATATATCTTCTGCCCATGCACTTTATATATTTCAGTGTAGTTGTTTACCCAGGTTTTTCTGATATTATCTTGTCCAGGTGTGATCTGTGGTTTACCTGTGCCATTTTTCTGCATGTCTTACTATTTTTAACATTGTGTGTCCTATTATGTGTTTTGAATAAAGGAATTAATATTTATTATCTTTGGACTTACAGTATATTTATTGGTGTGCACAATATTTATAGGATTTATATTTTATTTTAGTGGGCTGACTATACCTTTTTCCCCTGTGGACAGTAACCTGCCGGGCTGTTTGGGGGTCCCTTGGGCAATTATCGCGGTGGTTCAGAGGGGAATAGTGACCCACCCAGATTATTGGCACTGCCACCCACAGAAAGGGGAGATGACCCAAGGAAGGTGTGTTTACTGTGTAGGTGTTTGGTGAAGAACCACAGAGTCCGGTTAAAATAAATATGATCTTGTTTACTCTGAAAACACTTGATACAGGAAGCAGGTAATACAGCTTTGCCTTGATATGGTACTTTACACTGGATAGACTAAATCTGTACTGAGAGTGGAAGAGTTACATGCTAGGAGGTAGAAAGTTCAGAAGAGTAGAGAAGAGGATGTGGAGAGAGTCCCAACCCAAGTAGTACTGTGCTCTGTGGAACTTCAGAGGTAGAAGAAGTAGAATACTTGAAAGTAGAGAGAATACTTGTGCCTGTGTTTTGACTCTTTGGTCTTTGCACCACCTATTGCCCACTAGCGTCGGGTGACCCGTCCTGGAAGGGTGACACAATCCCCAGACCCTGTTACCTGGGATGAGCGGTATGCTGAGGGTTCCCTGTGTACACCCACGCTGCAAGATAGAGTGCCTAGGCTTCTAGCAACTTTGCTCTATCTGGATCAGTTCCTTTACTTTTTTTGGATGCTGTACTGCCCTGCGACGTGCAACCTACAGTGTGAACAGAGGCATAGAGGTGCTGACATTTTTAGTTTTTTTTTATGTCTTCGTGACATTTTATGCTAAAGACAGGTACACTTGAAAGTGATATTGTCAGCCCCTTTCCATATATGAAGTTCTCAGCACCATATTTAAGCTTATATTCTGGACATTTCATATCCTATTGTATAAAGGACTTCTTGGTGGTCGTTCCCCTCAAAAATGCAAATGCAAAATTTTACTGTTGGTGGACAGAGCCATAGAGGCAGGGCTTAAAGGACGTGGTTGCCCATATCTCCACCCACATCAACGCAGTAGTCCTTTTCCCCTCCTTGCTGTCATTGGCGCCTAGGCCCTGCCCCCTTCGCAGCCATTGGAATGGGCCGACCTAGAGGCCTCGCCCTTTCTAAGTTGGTCTATTCCAATGGCTGTGGAGGAGGCGCCGCCTACTGCGCTGATGACGCCACATAGGGGGTGGTGACTACTGCACAGATGTGGGTGGAGATATTGGTCACCACTGCCGTTAAGCCTCACCCCTACAACACTGTCTACCAACAATTAAATGCATATTTGATTGGAGAGACTACCAAGAAATCTTTTATATGGTAAGATATGAAATGTCCATAATTAAAGCTTAAAGGGGTTCTCCAGCAAAAAGCTTTTTCCCAGTAATTGAAACACAATACAACGTCATATGACTTTGTAATATGCTTCAATCACCTATCTGTCCCCCCTTTCCTATCTTTTCCACCCTCAACCCCCCACCAGGAAGTGAAGTAAACTCATTCTTACCAAATGACGGTTGACCCCAGGCTGCTCTGTGGCAGGGAGGTGGGTCTAAGCCCTGTTAGGCCAGCCTCCCTTTGTCAGATGACTCTGGTTGCTCAGCTCCTATTGACTGAGCAAGCTGCAAGCCATCTAACAGTTCTACAGAGTCAGTAAGACATCACAGGAGACAAATTGCATCATGGGAAAGCTAAAACCAAGAAATAAAGAAAAAATGAAGCCACCAACTGGAGCTTCACGGACCTGCAAACAACGAGAAATTCAAATGGAGACAGACTGAGGAGGGATGGTAAAGGTAAAAACTATGTTTATGATTTATTGATTTTTTTAAAATCAGCGCCGGAGTACCTCTTTAAGATTTGTGCTGAGAACTCCTTATATGGAAAGGGGGTAACAATATCACTTTTAAATGCTTAATATTACCTCCAATACACTTTACTTTTCTATTTGTTGTTAGTGTTTGTAAGTATTGACAAATATCCAAAATTATATAGGAAATATTAAGGAAAACCTATCAGCACTTGCACTTGGAGACAGTGGAGGAAATTTGTCAGCCATGACTAACAAGTGGGTTCATGTCAATGTCTACTTTGGGAACAATTTGTGGTTTGTGTTTCACTGGCATCAACATACTGTTTTGAAAGCCATTCAGTAGCTATGTTCATTGTAGAAGTGTATGCTTTCATCTGCACTTCTTTATATAAACATATCAGCTGGACTAACTAGTGAGGTGTGTAGGATCTGCATTTATCACACTCTCGGTCAGTAAATACAACACATCTGCCATATAAAGGACACATTTGCCCATATTTACTGAGAATGGCATATCCTACACAAGTTTGTAATGGCAGTCGGACGTCCCGTCCACCATCCGCTCACCCTATGCTGTAGTCCTCTCTCTCCCTGCTTCTTCTTGCATGGCAGCTGGCGTTCCTCCTGCATGCCACTGTCATGCTGAGCCTCATGCCCGTTCACACGCACTCTCTCTGGATTTACAAATAAACTACCCTAATTGTCCCCACTGCTTCCTGCTCCTTGTAACTACATCAGTAGGTTAGACGAATATAACCTGCTCATAACCTCCTTTTAGCACCTGGGACACTGAGAAGGATGGTCGGTGTCTTACCTTCCTCTTTGGCGCTGGCACTTTTAGTCAGAGTAAATTCCACTCTGGAGCACCCTTAGCAGTACTGCCGCATCATCCAGCCCTCCCCCTCCATTGATTATCATAAGAAGGTGTGGGCCGGATGACACGGCAGTGCTCCTAAGGGTGCCCTGGGGTGGAGTTTACACCGACTAACAGCACACAAGCGGCACCGAGGAAGAAGGTAAGACACATACCTTCCTTCTCAGAGTCCCGGGCACTATTGGTCAGATTTGTCTAACCTGCTGATAGTTCCTCTTTTAAAAAAGGCTTCCTATAAATTTTCTTTGCTTGAGCATCAAGGTCCTTTGGTCCTGCTAAGGTGTTTCTGTGTTTGCCCTGCAAAAGCGTTCCTGAGACTCCTGCACCTCTAATTATCCAGCTTGGGGTCCCTGTACTCTCCGTCCTGGCTCCCGTGTTCCTGCTGTGGTGTCCCCATACTGTCTGTTCTGGTTCCCGTGCCTTATGCCGGGGTAGCTAGCTGGAGTTGTTGCTGCTGCATGGGTGTAGGGTCACTTGGGCACTTGACACGTTGGCCAGAAGTGATGTTGGAACAAACAGGCACTGCGCTTGAGGTTTGGATAGCCCAAGTGTAAACTGGTTTATAGGTACGGGTGCAAGAAAGAATAGGCCAGAGTCCAATGACTTAACCAGGATAACTTGCTTTACTTGTAGAAAATTCAGTACAGTACATGATAAAAACACTTTGGTAACTGCAGGTGCAGGCCGGAGTTAGTAAGAGAAGTTGTGACAGCAAGGTAGAGCGAGGAAAGTCTTGAACAATGTAGCACTGTTCACTGCCAGAATAGCGTAGTGGAAAACAGAAGAAGATACTCGTACTTACGTATAGATACCTTTGATCTGACTTATGCCTTATAGTGTCTGGTTACCTGTCCTGCTAGGGTAGTATGAGGTCCCAGGTCACTGTGCTGGGTTGAGCAGACCTTCCAAGACTTCCAAGGATAGCCATGGATATGTAGACTTAACTGATGCTTTTTCCTACTGGGGTCAGTACATAACCTCAGGTATACTGCCCTGTGTGTTGCTGAAGGTATCCCTGGCTGGACAAGGTGTTCCTCAGAGGACGTCTCTCCCTCTAGAGGGTCTAACACTGCATGCTAGCGGTAGTAAGTGGCATAAGAAATAATTCTCTTGGTCCCTGACAAGGGTCCTGGCTTCACTGCAGCAGCAACTGTACTCTGTGTCTTGCTTTTTCCACTGACTCAACTAAAAGACCCCCTCACCATGAACCAGCTCCTTTTTATAGGGACAGCTTAGATAGGCTGTGATTGGTGGAGCTTTGTGTATACAAGAAAGAGGAGAGGTGATATACAGAAAAGTAAGGGAAAAAGGCCTGCCCCTTTGACAGGTGGGAACATAACGTTACACAAAAGAGTTGAGCTGTGCTCAATACATTACATACAGTAAATGCAACACCTTGAGGGGAAAACACATAATATACTTTCTCTTCATCCCCTTTGTGAGAAGCTGAGTGAGTTACTTTGCCCAGGTGCATAAGAAACATAGTAGCACACCTGTGCTGAGACACAATACCTGTTTGGTTCCTGGATCCTGTCTTCCCATGTGTTTCTGCACTAATAAGATACCTGTCCCTACCGTGTACATCTCCAGCACCCTTCCCATTCATCGGTTGTCTACATCTATTGTGCCTGTACTGTCTGTTTTGCATCTTGCATGGCTACACCCCTCGCAACCTGGTCTGCAAGAACCAGCGGTTACGTGTGCTGTTTGTCTCAAGAGGTAGCGACCCAGTGTATCCTCCTTGAAAGTCTATCTCCACCATCTGTAGTATCTAGTTAAGAACAGAGGATACATTTAGACAATGTGCCGTGGGTTTATGTCCGCTGATCCTGACAATGTCTTAGTAAAGGAGATAGTTGGAATTATATACCTCCAATTTCTCAAAAGGTGTACACCCTTTTGTTGATAGTAGGAGTAGATTTTACCTACTTTTCTTAACAAATAACCTAAACTATATCTCCTTGAAAACCATGTCCACTTTTTTAGTCACTTTCCGAACTTGGTAAAAAAATTTGTCTAACGGCTTTTTTTCCCTAAGAAACAGTCTCTACTGACTAGTGTATCAAGCCATGGTTGAGTTGCCGTGGTGCAATTAGGAGGAGGCTGCAGTAAGAACCAGGCCAATCTGTTTAAAGACTTTCCAGATAGAAGCCAAGAAGTCTTGCATGGTGCATGGAGGCACAGGCAAATGTACATTAGTACTGAGACAGAGGTAAGCTCCCTGCTAATAAGAAGGTTGTAGGCTTAAAGAGGTATTACCATCTTGACATCTATATCCACAGATGGCATAGATGTCTCATAGATGCAGGCTACATCTCTGTAACCAACAACTATCTTGCGAATGGGACTCCAGCCCTGTCTGGCCATATTAGAACGTTCCCTGTTCTGTGTTCAGCACCATGGACAACACATTAAATTGGGGTATTGATTTCTTAGAACATGACCACTTCCCCTTTGGAAAAGCTTGCCCTTTATCCAGTATGGCAGTATGTTCCAGATAGAGCCTTAAACCCCCTCAATTAGATCACCTCACTTATTACTTACTAAGGTATTCAGATATGTAATTTTCCCTTTTGTTTCTGAAATAAAGGTTGTTCTGAGATTTTTGACAATGAAGAACACTTTTGCACTTCATGTACCTAGGAAATGTGTTGCTTAGGCAGGGCGTGATGGTAGATAGATACTTAAAGAAAGTCTAACACCTCTAAAAAATTACTCCTAAATTATAGTAGAGGTAAATTCTGATTCTGTATCCACAAGAAACCAGCTATAAAATTCTGTCCAGGCGGTACAGGATCCCTGCATCTCTACATAGAGGGTGCCTCTCATTTCCCGATGTGTGTTGGAGATGTAGCAGTGCAACAGACACCATGTCAAATATTTAGTGGGGATGGACATCCCAATCCTTAGATGTGGTTAACTTCTGTGAACAATTCCTCTAACACATGCACTATGCACCTATCATCCACACATTATGCATATGTCCATCATCCACCCGCTATGCAAGCACCAATTATCCACATTATGTACACCCATCATCCACACACTATGTAAACTCCCATTATTTATCCACTATGCACACTCCTATCATCCATCCACTATGCACACTCCCATCCTCCACACACTATGCAAACTCCCATCATCCACACACTATGCACACCCATCTCTCACAAACTATGCAAACACTCATCATCCACACACTATGCAAACTTCCATCACCCAGTCCTTATAGTAAAGTGTGTGGCCAGAAAATTGGTTACCATAATGTACGATAGTACCTTGTAACTTGCAACATTTGGTATCGTGCCACTCTAACTAGAGAGACACATACTCACAAAGTATCATTACATTGCCATAGATTTATTCTTAGTATATCTTACAGGACATGCTCACAGGCTGGTGTATCAAAATCCCACAGTCCAAACCATCCGACCTTCTGCTGCGGATGTTTCAGAAGATAAGCTCCTTCTACCTAATGTGCATGTCTACTGTAAGCTTAAAGGGTTTGGCCACTTTATAGTAAAATAGTTCAGTATACAATATTAGTCTATGTTTACACATTGTAAGACACCGTTCCGGGTCACGGAACGGCCGGTGCCAGAAAAGATCATCACAGCTGGTATTGCAGTATCGGCCGGATGATCTGTACTACCACTGAATTCGGATGCGGGCGCATCCGTGCACGCCCACATCCGAATTCCCCGCTGCACACAATGGAGCGTGAGGCCAGAGCCGCACACTCCATTTTGTGAACTGACAGGTTTTCTGTGGCCACTATTCACTGAATAGCAGCCACAGAAAACTGACATGTCACTTTCTTGTGGCACAGGTAGGGATCCTGGCCGGAGTGTATACCATGTGTATACACTCCAGCCTGGATTCCTTAGAAGGCAGCACTACGTAGGTTCTGTAGTAATCACGGCCGTTATTACAACGGCTGTGATTACTACGGAACTTACATAGCGGGAACATGGCTAAAATCAGACTCCCCTCCTCCAGGCTGTACTGCCCTGCTCTGTGGTGTTCCTGTCTATAAAATGGCCGACATGGCAGAGCATGTGACCATGCCCCGCCCCCCAGTGTCCACAACTTAGCCTGTATATGTCTATGGAGGACACAGGGGGCGGGGCATGGTCACATGCTCCTCCATGCCGGCCATTTTTTGGACAGAAACAAAACAGAGCAGGACAGCACAACCTGGAGGAGGGGAGTGTGAGTTTAGCTCTATGTGGTACACAGGGAGCTGCTGTCTGTATATACAGTGAAGACACTTACTAATACTGTACACTGACCTATTTTACTATAAGGTGGCCAACCCTTTTAAGGATCTATGGGTCATGTGATCAGGTCCTTCGCCCCTGCTCTCTCTCTGTGCAGGACATTGACAGTCTTCTGTCTTCTGATGTTCAGCCCCTCACCCTGCACTATAGTGAGCGGGATGAACATTACAGCGCTGGGACTAAGGCGCTGTGGGCCCCTGCACTAGCCAGGGTAAGTCTGGTACTGATGACGACCCTGCCTCAGCATTTGGTCTCTGCCTGGAAGAGGCTACTACTGGCCACTTAACTTTAGAAAACGTAGTTATTCCAATAAGTGAAGTGATAAGTGGGAATCCCACCTATCTCATATATATGACATGTTAGTGGAAAAAGTTCTTTAAAATGAAGTGTTTATTGTTTCCTTTAGCTCCCCCAGGCCCAGTGCACTTAGCTATAATTACTGGTTATATGGATGAAGACTGCTAAATGATGAGACAATGGCAAAGTCAAAGATAAGGTACATAGCTTGATTGAATCAAGGCATAGGTCAATAACAGAAGGATGGAATTAAGGACTTTAATAGATGCAAGGTCAGTAACTTTAACATAGAGAAGACATGGCAATAAGATATTATAGTGGCTCAGCCACATCAGGTTTTTGCCATCTGTGGCATGGATATATTGGCAAAATGTCAAAATGGTATATCGACATATCAGGATACATGCAGGCAGGTGCTCCATTGATTTGACCCAAACTTAGTGAGATAATGACTGTTTGGGTTAGGCTGGGTCTACACTGCGTTTTCCAGTCTGTTTACCATATACGTTTTATGAAGTTACTAAAAAAAAATGAAAAAATGGATGCAATTGTTTGCAATTCATTTGGATTTGTTTTTCTATTGACTCCCATTATTTTTTAAAAAAAGTATCAAAACAAATTAGTTTTTTTTCTTCCTTTTTTTTGTGTATGTTAAAAATAACCATTTAAAAACAGATCCATAAAATGGACTCTGTGAACCCAGCCCTATTTTTTCAACAGTGTATATGTTTTACTTACACTCAAAAGTATGGTTTGCCCTCTGTCTGGAAAATTACCTAATTTAGTCACTACTGGACTATGTTTAAGACAATGAAATCAATGGGTCCTGTGTTTCTCTATACATGAATGCATCAGCATTCCATTTTGACATTTGCTGACTTCTTTGGCACGTAGGGTACAAATGTGATGTCAGCCTAACCTAACAGATTCACACTTTTGTTTATTTATTTATTTTATAGTTTTTGTACATACATCCTATTAATAGGCACTTTCCTAGCAAAAATGGCAGATACATGCTAAAATGTAATTATCACCCAGTTTTCTAGACCTGCACTTTTGTTTCTCCTAGTATTTAAAAAAGCCAGACCGTATTTATTACTTTAAGTATTCCAGTAATGAATATTCCATTCCCAACGTAGTCATGTCTGCAGTGCATGGCAACAACAAGATGAGGGTCTGTAACTTGTCAGGTCTGATGTAAGGGCTCTTGTCAGAGAGCTCTGGAAAGAAGATGTTCCAGGTCTGTCTACCCCCAATTCCCTGACACAAGAGAATGCACCAGTTGAAGAAAGTATACTTTATGTCAGCAATTATACCCCCAGGCGATAGAGCAAATCCCACTAAAGCAATCATTTATTCTCCATAATTTACAAATTGGCAGAAAATTACAGCAGTATTGGAATCTACAATAAAAGCAAATAACTGCTTTAGCAATCAATGAATAGCGCAAACTTTTTCTTGCTGCATTTGCTGGGACTTCAGAGAACGTAGAGAAAACAAGTCTTTCAAGCATAAAGCTTTCTGATGGTTTCCATTAATTGGAAATGATTGGCCTGCAGGGATATGTGTTAGCAAGATGAACTGTGTTCCATCCTGTTGAAGAAATCTTGCGAATACCACAACAACTTTAAAATACTTTGAGCTATTGAAAAGATGTCTGGTGCATTAGTTCCTGCCAGCCGCTTGACAAGCTAATTTGTCATACACAGCAGACCCACAAATATGCACAGGTTTGTGCTAATGACAGCTTTTGTTCATCTGAAGAGACAAGAGAAAGGGATACCCATAATTACTGACTTTTCAGTTATAAATGTTTCAGAACACAGGAAAAATTCTCAGGTCAATAAGTAAACTAGTCTGGTAACATACAATGTCTAAGAGAACTAGATTTATTCTTGCTCATTACAGGTGCTAACTACTCTGTTTAGAAGTGATCCCATCTATGTATATGGTGATTCTCGCCGCCCAATGACATCACCATTGGTGGGTTTTTAAAAGACAATGGGGGACAATTACCGTAGTTGACTTCTTTTTTGTATCCGTTAAAAAAAAAAGGATCCGTTTTGATCCACTTTTATTTTTATAATGGAATTCAATGAAAAAACGGATCAAAACGGAGGCACACATATGCATCTATTTTTTGCAAAAAAAAAAACGGATGAAAAAAACGGGTTGCAGAAACATAGTGTGAACCCAGCCTTAGAGTTACTGTTCTCAGTTATAACAGTAAATGGTGCGGTGGCAAAGCACATGCGCTTGGTTTGGCTCTGGTGGATAGTATGCAAAAAATCCAAACATCTCTCCAAAAGGAAAGCCTGTCCATCATTTCTTTCCTTTTGGACAGGTGTTTGGCTTGGCATACATCCCCAGTCAATGTTCTAAGACTCCCAGATGGAGTTAAACGCTGACTTGAAGGGACACCACTTTGCCTAAGCAGTGTGAGAGCTATTTTGCATATCCTTTCTTCCCACCACTTTCTGTATTTAGGTGGAGGTCTCCCACAAAATCCACATATATTTGCATGTTTTTATGCATATTTGTGACAGATCTGCATTAAAAATCTACCTAATCTCATGTATTCAGTCCAAGTGCCTAATTTTATGTAGGAAATGCCGAACATTTAAAGTGGACTCATTGCAGCCGTTTAATATGTAAATGAGACACTTAAGAGCAAGGCAAGAGGACATGTCAACCCTCCCTGGTGAGTAGGAGGTGGACTGGCTAATCTTGGGCTCATGCAATGCTGAGAAACACCTTCCAGACACATGAGCCTCATTTACATATTAATAGACTCTTACAGGTGTGCTTTAAAAGGTAGAGGTCCACTTTTATCACCGTTCATCATCTCAGTAATACAATTACCACTGTTTGCTCAAATGCCAAGTAGAAACCAAGTCTGGGGAGAAGTGTGTGCGTGTGTGTGTGTGTGTGGGGGGGGGGGGGGGGGGGGGGGCTGCACTTATATCATACTCATAAAACAACCTGGTAATTTCTTTCAACTTTTATAAAGACTAATCTTGATTTATGTAAAGTCAATATTTTACTGTGATCCTTTGCCAGATGAATAAAATAAAACCTCTTGTAGGAAGCGCTATGATTACTCGACCTTATATCCTTCCCCTTAGACAATGAAACAGAAGAAAAAAAGAATAAAAGCTCTAAGTAACAGACAAATGAAAGGTATGAGGGCAACTGGAAAACACCCATCAGAATGTATCCTTTCGTCTAGTCGCATCAAAGGTGATGTGATAGGACAAATTAGAGACGTAAATAACAAGAATCTGTAAAAGCCTAGATACATGAACAATGCAGCTGAGAAACATAAGGGTTGAAACAGTAAACAAGTCAAACACTAAAGATAGGGATGGATGTCTCTTCTCTTTGCACAAAAATCTGTAAATGATTGTCAAGTTTGTTTAATCTATGTACAGTCTAAAAGAGGGCACCCTCACCAGAACTTTATAAGATAGCACATACACTCTATCTACCAGGTAAGAACTGTAGTTCAGATGCTCAGTACGTATCCATACATTTTAGTGAAAATTCACCTTTGGTTAACAATGCTCACAGACTGAAAATCTAGAATCTGAAGATAGATCTTTAATCTATGATTCATATATCTACAGTATATATAGGTTTCTGTTGATGGATCAATACTTATTTTGTGGAAGTATTTTCTACTTTAAAGGGATTACATTATCAGAGACAATCTCTATCATAATGCTGTGTGCCGGGGTAACTTGTGCGGTGTTGTGGGTGTTCTGTAGGTGTAGGGTTACTTGCCATGGTGGCCAGAAGTAGTGTTGGAACCCACCCCTCGGACAAACGGGCACTGTGCTTGAGGCTGAAGATAGCCTCAAGCACAGTGTAGACAGGTGTATAGGTGTAGAAGTGTAGACAGGTGTATAGGTGCAGGTGCAAAAATAATTGACCAGAGCCCAGTGGCTTAACCAGAATAACTTGGTTTACTTGTAGAAACTTCAGTGCAATACAGAATAAACACAAGAGTGGTAACCGCAGGTGCAGGCAGGAGATAGTAGTAATAAGAGTTGTAGGAGTAGAGGTAGAGAGTCTTGACGGCTCTGTCCAATGTAGTAGTGTACTCTGCCGGGATAATGTAGTTGAGAAGAGAAGACGAAGAAGATATTCATACTCACATAAAGATACTGTGGATCTGACCACCTTTTTCCCTATAGCGTCGGGTTACCCGTCCTGCTAGGGTACTACAAGGTTCCAGCCAACTTCTGGGTTGAGATTCATTTTGTTTCTTCAACTTTTCTCTTTTTCGGCATCCCTGCCCTTTCCTCACCCTTTCACATCTTGCTGTATAGAAATAGTTTTTTTCTTTTATTGTTCAGCCTTTTCGGCCCTCTCTTACCATTCAGAGATTAGATATTCGGAAATGAATGTTCTCTTTATATATGTCATATATAAATATACACACATATTTTTGTACGGTTAATTACAGCATGTCTTCTGTTTACAATTGCTTTTTGTTCAGTTCTAATGTAATTAATATTAATATATGCTGCTTTATGAGAATGCTAACCCAAATTTGGATTATTTTGTTCTAACTCCCCTTTTCTCAATTTCTTTTCTTTATTTTTTTTTCCTCAATTTATTTTCTCAATAGAAAAGTTTTGAATAAGAAAAAAACTCAAGTCTTCTAGTACTTATCAACTGCTGTATGACCTGCAGGAAGCAGAAAACCCTGTGAAGTTTTCTTTCCAGTCTGATATGGTGCTCTTGCTGCCACCTTTGTCCATATCAGACTGGAAAGATAACCCCATTTCCTGCAGGATGTACAGCAGCTGATAGCTATTTGAAGGATTAAGTTTTTTTTTTTAAATAGAAGTCATCTGTAAACCTTTCTTAAACCAACTGATTTTGAAATAATTTTTTTCTCCAGAGTACCCCTTTAAACACATAGGGCTCACCAAATGAAATATTTTTGCAAAAACATTCATTTAGCAAACTTGTCCCATTCTCCTGATATGCTGCTCATTACCTCCCATTGTTGATAGCTTTTTGTCTAGCATACCAACCACCTCTATACACTATATCACTATACATCTACACTATGGGGGAGATTTATCAAACTGGTGTAAAGTAAAATTGTCTTAGTTGCCCCTAGCAACCAATCAGATTCCACTTTTCATTCCTCACAGATTCTTTGAAAAATAAAAGGTTGAATCTCATTGGTTGCTAGGGGCAACTAAGACAATTCTGCTTTTTACCAGTTTGATAACTCTCCCCCGATATCTATATATATATACCAACCAGATCACTGTTTTTAGAGTAGAGAAGTGTCCGATAACCTAGGCAACTAGCTGTCAAAATAGGGGGGAAGTGCAGACATATCAGAAGAAGGAGAAAAGTTTGCTAAAGGAATGCATTTGCAAAAATATTTAACTTGACCTACCATCAAGTCCTACAGGCATAAATATGTTAGATGAGATGGGAATATCCCTTTAAAATCTACATAATACAGAGTTAGTGCAGCATACACAGGTGGAACTATGACTATAAAAAATGCTCTCCTGGTAAATCCCACTACGTAATCCGCACGGAAAAATTCCGTCGGATTCCGTCGCTTATACCTGCTTAGGGCGGCGTGCATATCTGCCCGTGCCATAGACACCTTTCTATGAACAGGCCAATTCTGCTCTCCGTCGAAAAAAGTGACATGTCAGTTCTTTCGGTGAAAGAAGGGTGAACCCACCCTATGGGGGACATTTATGAAGTCCGGCGTTTTTTTACGCTGGGCTTACAAATGTCCCCGCAGCTCCGGAGCTCAGGGGATTTATGTAGAGGCGCATTGCCTCTACATAATTCCTGATCGCACTGAGCCTTTTCATGCGAAAATTTTAAAACCTACGCCAGCTCAGAGCTGGCGTAGGTTTTAGTATAATTTTTCCACAGAAAAATGATGAATGCGGTGCACGCAGAGGCTGCGCCCCCTCTGCGTGCTGCCGCACCCCCTGTAACGCCCCCTCACCGCTCCACTGGAAAAGGTGGCGCAAATGGGGCCGGTGCAAAAAAATATTTGCAAAAATACCCTTTGCGAATATTTTTACGTCAAACAGCCCCATCTGCGCCCCAAAAAGGAATTTTCGCCTTTTCATACATGTCCAATATGTTTCACCTGAACTAGCTGCAAAACCTTGGCAATTTGCAGTTACAGTAACTGCATGCAATTTTTTACACATACTTCTTGGCCACACAGTAATTACTATACCCTTAGGCTATGTTCACACAGTAAAATAAAGGCAAAATCTGACAGTAAAATAAGTATAAAACACAGACGTATTTTGAATCTAATAATGTGCTGCGTTAAAGTCTATGGAAATACAGCAGTCAGTGCACACATTGTAAAAGAATATGTTTTTACGAGGTGTCACATTATTAGATTCAAAATATGGCAGTATTTTATTTTTTTACCTATATTAATGTCATATTTGGCTTTTATTTTACTGTGTGAACTTACTCTAATAGTTTGGCTTTATTTTGGGGATTCTTTGTTATGGAAGCATAGCATGGTCATCTGTGTGGGAAAGAATACATTAAGCTTGACAATGCAAAATGAAACCCCTGTAACAGTATGATTAATCTCACTGTGAAAGGACCCAATGCACATCATTAACTTTGTTAAGAAAAATATAATCAAGTAAAAAAAATGTCTCAGAGCTGAGGTTTTGATCCTGAAAGCAGAGTAATTTATGGAAGAAGATATGTAAACTGAGAAGACTTCCTATTCTCATTAATGCCAGCAAAAGGTTAAATGAAGTCTATTGTGTATTGTGTATATTGTGTCTATGTATAGCAGTATTTAAAACACTGTGTATCACGCCATATAGTTTTGAAACGTGTGTGTGTGTGTGTGTGTGTGTGTGGTGGAGGGTGTTTGATGAAATTACAATTACCACAATCGAGTAGATCAAGGACAATACTCCAAATAGACAGCCTTATTTGCACTGGAGTTATTAAATAGCACTGCTACACAATTGGTGATTATGGATATTACCAGGAGAAGTGACGCTGGTGGATTGATTTATGCCTACAATAGTTGTGCCTATTGTGTAGTGCAATTTCAACAGTGTGTTAACATAGCCTTTCTGTGTTTTCAATCCACTTCTGGTTTTGGTTGCAAAATACTGGCCAAAGTATTGAGTAAAAATACTGTGTGGGAACATAGCCTAAGGGTATGTTCCCATTTTGGAACACACATGGAAATCCATGCAGAGGCCACATGGTGGAAACTGGGAAAAGTTTTTCAGGATTCCAGCTTTTCCTGGCATCCTAGGAGGAGTGACAGGAAGCAGAGCAGCCCTGAAAGGCCGGTGGCTTGATGAGTGGAGCACAGAGCAAACAAAGCGCTTCACTTCATTTAGATGAGCGATTCTCTCATCTTTATTTGCTATATTTTTATATCACTTGTGACTAGAGATGAGCAAATTGCCCATCTAAATCTGCTCCCTGTTGTTCCACCGTGGGTGTCAGGAAAAGCTGGATCCAGCCCTGGGAAACTGGGAAAGGTTTCCCAGGACTGGTTCCAACTTTTCCTGACACCCGGGGAGGAGCAGCAGGGAGCAGAACAGAGTTGAAAGGCAGAATGGTGATAAGCTGATCAAATGAAGTGCTTCGCTTCATTTAGACTGGCGATTCGCTCATCTCTAGTTGTGAACAAGACCAGGAAGTGTTAAAGAGTCGGACAGGGCACTGTACATGAATATTACTTTGACAGACAGCAGTGAACTGGCCTGCCATAGTCTTTATTGAATTTTACTTGGTTATTGAGTTAAATATTTTATGTACTCACTTCAAAGTGATGCCGGTTTGTTGCTGAAACCAAGCACTGGACATTTGTACAATGCATATTGAGTTTTTGGTCTATTATTGAAAAGCTTTTTAATAGATGCAGTACTTGTATTAAAAGCATATCTGTATCTCGTATGTTCAGATACCCACTAAAGCCTGCTTCTGTTTACTTCCCTAATCAAACTATTTAGCCATTGTTTCTGTTCTTGTATCAGAAAGGCAAGACAACTTCCATGACATTTTACTGCTCTCAGAACGGCTAACAGAATCCAGTTAATGCAACCAAGTCTCTACAAAGAGATGCTTTTAGTCTCGGACCACCTGGGGCTCCTATCTTAGATAAGTTAAGAATACACTATTAACAACAAGTGCCACCTGTCCTCAAGTCATATCAAATAATAGGCAAATCGTACAAATAAATGAAAAAAATGGTTCTCAAGTGAAATATTACATAGAATGTCTGCTGCATCCTCATCCAATGCAGCTGAGGTCAACTTGGTTTAAATAGTTCCTTTATCAATTGTGTGCAGTTTCAAAGCACATGGAAAACATCTTTTAAATCTGTATGAATTTTTTTATTTAAATTTTCTTTTTTTTTATTAAAAGTATGTCAAACAGCTATAGGCTATGTTCACACTATGTTTTTTTCAGTAAAGAATGGTCGCTAATTGCAATGGAATCACCGTTATTTCTTTACTGCAGGGGCGGCATTGAAGTCAATGCAATGGCGTTATGTTAAGGCCCGTTCTTAAAAGGGTTATCCAGCGCTTCAAAAACATGTCCACTTTTCCCCCTACTGTTGTCTCCAGTTCAGGTGCAGTTTGCAATTAAGCTCCATTTACTTCAATGGAACTGTTTCAAAACCCCACCCAAACTGGAGACAATAGTAGGGGGAAAGTGGCCATGTTTTCGTAGCACTGGATAACCCCTTTAAGGGGTCAGCCCTGACAGGATATTTTAAATTAGGGGAGTGTGGTGGGGCATAGAACTCTTTTAGTTACCAGAGTGAAAAAACGTTTGGCACTCGTAAAAAGGGAAAAAAAATCACAAATAGGGATGGGCCAAAAATATGGAGTAAAATTAGGAAATGATTAGGGATCAAAGGAAGCATGGGTATTACTCCACTGGTGGGAAATGATGCTCTTCCAGAACTAAATAAAGTAACAGTGGGTTTTAGAGAAAGAAGGGCATTCAATTTATTGCACAAATTTTTCACAAAGGGAAATAGAAAAATTTTAACTCACATAAACAAGAATTAGGGTTAACTGAGCAACACTCTTTTTCTTACCTACAGGTTCAACGCGCAATAGTTCACACAAGTAATAAAGAAATTTTTGCACTGCAAGAGAACTGTACGTCATATTTGGATTCCTAGTAGAAAGGGATCTAAAGAAATTGTGTGAGACATAAAATATTAACCCCATGATGACCACATTAAATAACAGATTGCAGGGATGCTCCTTGTGCCTTCAGCACATTCATTTATGTGGTTGAATCTGACAGTTCTGCGCACTCCTGCAGTCAGTGCCATCAGCAGAATCACGCAGTCACACTTACACAATCTGATTTTGTGCTGTAATCAAAAAATAAATTGCATGTCACTATAATTCCAAGAGAACTGAGCTCATAAAGAGCCCTGCTCTCCCAAAGTGGGAGGACGGCTTTTGCATTCAGGTTGTTGCTAGGGACAGTGCCTGCAGTGCCTGAAAAAAAAAAAAGAGCGCTCATTGGGAATTATGCCAGCAAATGGAGTTATATAGAGTGTAACATAGGAATTGTGCTCATGTTATTTTTATTTTTTTGAAGACACAATTTACAGCAGCATGTAGCAGATTCGGGGGAAGTCATCAATTAGTGTCCATGTGAAGTATGAGGGTGCTGGACAACAAGGAAAAACCCTGGATTTCATGTGCAAACCTTAGCAGGAAACCAGAATTGGAGTCCAAATGACTAATGAAGAAATATACCGTGTTCCAAGATGTACAGTAGCTTTACATACATGTGTGTATTGCATGTGGCTTTGGTCTGCCTCCATTTTTGGTGCTATATGGGCCCTTTGGGCTTTGTTGACACATACATTCATTGGCTTATATTTGGGCTTTGTTGACACAAACACTTAGGGTATGTGCACACTGAGGAAAACACGCGGAGGACTTGAGGTGGATTCTACCGCTCGTCCCTAAGCGCTCCTGCTTCACTCTCCGTCTGTGCCATAGACTCCATTCTGTGGTTGAGCAGATTCTAACATCTGCCCGAAGAATGAACCTGTTCTGGGGTGAACAGTGCACAGCAACACAGAAGACAAGCTGTCAGGGAGAGTGAGAAGCAATTGCCCATCTCTGTACCTGACAATCTCCTTTTTTCAGCTAGTTGGTGTCCTGAGTTTTCATATGGCGCCCACTTAGTAGTAAGTTCACAATAAGCCATGTGCAGTTGCCCAAATTAGGACTGGCTGCGTCCTATGTTTTCTTGGCTGGTAAAGAAGGTATTGGAGACCTCCCTTGTGGCCTGGGGTGGTAAGCATAAGATTTTTAGAGTCCTCTAGTGAGCCCTGCACTCTGCAAGATTTTAGATCTATTTAAATTAAATAAAGTTATATAGCATCTTTATTGTAAAAATGGAGTTGCATAGAAAAGGGTTTACATAATTTTTTCCTGTGGGTTCTGTAGGCAAAATGTTATCATTTGTTTTATATTCTAAACTAACTATCGCTGTGACAGTGATGGTAGAAGAAAAAGACACGTTCACACTACTTGCAGCACTGCACAGCTCTCTACTTTGATGTACACCAGCTGTAGAACATTGATGGTATCATTTACTATGACACCTTGGTCAACAGTGGTGCTAGTGGCAGTGTGTCTGTAAAATGAGAAGAAATGCAGCTGTGTCAGATATGTTGCTTGTTCTTCTGAAAATCTTCCAACCCTTATTTTGATTTGTGTTTTTTACCATCCTGGTTCATAGAAAGAGGAAGTCACTTGACTCTTATGTTATGTCTGCATTGGTAATTGAGGAACTAATTGACCTTTAGATCTAACTGACCAAGCAGTTTTGTGGTATGATGTATTGTATTGTAAAATGAAGTCTTTAGGAAGACAATATAAATAGTTTTTTTTACATTTAAACCAAAGAAAACCAGTGATTTGAAAGATTGTTTTGATTATGTAGTGGGCATCTTCATAAGCATTTCAGGTCCATCCCATGTATATAGTCCAAGGGGGAGGAAGGACTGATTACTAATTGAGACCCATGCATTTACACTTTAAGGTTATGTTCACACTACAGGCGCAATTCTGCAGCGGAGCTTCCCACTGGGGAATCCCATCCCAGTAACACACATTGTCTCTTTGGGATGGTTTGCACTCCTCTGCTCCGGCTGCTCTCCACTCAAAGAATTTATATGGCCCAAAGGGGTACTCCAGAGGGAAAAAACCTTTCCAGACTAACTAAAAGAATTTTAGAAAGTTGTACAGATTTGTAAATTATTTCTATTAAAAAAAATCTAGTCTTAAACTCAAGTACTTATCAGCTGCTGTATGCCATACATGAAGTGGTGTATTTTTTCTAACCTGACACATTGACCTCTGCTGCCATCTTTGTCCATATCAGGAACTGTCCAGAGCAGGAGAGGTTTCCTACGAGGATGTGCCACTGTTTTGGACAGTTCCTGTCATGGACTGAGGTGAAAGCTGTACCAATGAAGGGAAACACCTGGCATCCTCAACTAATGGCACAAGCACCACTCCTGAGCCTGCACCATTATAGCACATAATAGTACATTAATGTAATATTACAGAACCCCAAACAGATGCCTAAAAATGCAATTTTCCCATATAGGACAAGGCCAAAATACCTGCATAGCCCTAAAATAAAAGGATTGATGCAAATTGGCTTTGTCCACAAGGTTGTATAGCACCCCCTTTGTAAATCCATTACTTCAAGCAAAAATATGGCTGTTAACCGCCTGCAAGCTATGCTGCTGCCATGAAACTTTCCCCCATACAAAGCCTTTGTAATTTCTACAGGCAATATTGCAGCAGCAATATAGCAGATCTGCTATTGTGTAAGCCTGTCTTCACATCTGCATCGGAGGCTTTGCCAAAAATCCCATCATATTCATCTGCAAAAATAGCAGTGCATAAGCGGCTAGTTTTCCTGTCAAAATGATGCACACCTAGGCCTAGACGTAGGCCCCATAAATTAATGGGGTTTGTTTGAACCTCAGTGGTATCAGTCGCACAATGGAGTTTTATAGATTATAAAAGGAAGCCAAAACTGTAGATGTAAAGGGCCTTTTATTTTAACCACTTCCCCTGTATGAGGTTTTTGGCAAATTTCTAACTTTTCACATTCAAAGAGTCATAACTCCTATATTATACTGTATAATAAGCCATATGAGGGCTTATTTGTTGCAGGACAAATAGACCATTTTAATCACATTCTTAATTTTAAAGCAACTCTGTACCCACAATCTGCCCCCCCCAACCGCTTGTACCTTTAGATATCCGCTTTTAATCAAAGATCTGTCCTGGGGTCCACTCGGCATGTGATGCAGGTATTGTCCTAAAAAAATACTTGCAGCCCTGTGTCAAATTGGCGTGACCTAGAGTGTTTGTGCCCAGGCTTGCACCACCCCTCCTCCCCGCCTTCTTCACCATTAGGAATGCCCCAGGCTGTTTTTTTTCTATTCATCACTTGTCTGAAAACTACACAGGTGCCTTAACGATCCAACACATGTGCAGTGTTTTTATAGGTGATGAACAGGAGAATACCTGTCTGGGGCATTCCTAATGGTGAAGAGGGCAGGGAGGAGGGACGGAGGGGTGGTGCAAGTCTAGTGCAAAGACACTCTAGGCCACGCCAATTTGACAAAGGGCTGCATGTTTAAAAGTTGTTTTTTAGGACAGTAACTGCATCACCTGCCGAACGAACCAGAGGACAGATGTTGGATTTGTGGGGGGCAGATTGTGGGTACAGAGTCTCTTTAACATATTACGTACTGAAAAAAACAAAAAAAAACTCTGAGCTGAAATTGTACAAAAAACCTGCAGTTCTACACAAGAGATTTTGCTTCTACATAATTTACTTTGCAATACAGCTAATATGTAATCTTTATTTTGTAGGTCGGTACGATTACTGCAATAGGCAGTTTACATACTTTTCACACTTTTTTTACTAACTTTAAAAATTAAAACTTTTCTTGAAAAGAAGAAAAAAAGGTTTTGAATCACCATATTCTGACTTCTATGACATATAGGGGGCTTATTTTTTGCACTATGATCTGTAGTTTTTATCAGTACCAGACCTGGTACCAATATATGCAATGACCGCCGGGCCTCTGTTACAACATGAAAAATTTGACCAAAGTCTTTATAGCACTAAAGTACAGGTCCTGAGTGATGGCTTTAAGGTTCTTTTAAGCAGTTCACATACAGCACATTCTATCTGAATTCTTCTAAGTTATTTGAAAGAAATACTCCATATACTATATAGCTAACATGTTTGGTCTGACTGTAATGTACTGCAAAATAGTCATAGGTTTATGTAACATGGCAGCCTATAAAGCTAGTGGTTAACCTTTCACATTTCCTTTTCCCTCAGGAAACAGTTGGTAAAAGATGAGACAACTTCATGTGACAGAAAGACGACTTAGAAGCTGTCAACTTATGACTACCAAGACAGCCTGGATGGAGTAATGTGACACCAAACATTTGCTGATTCAGAAGTCCGTAAGCAAAAGTGTCTGCATAACAAAGACTATCAATGACCTGCATCTGCAGTGTATATGCCAAGAAAATCATTTCAAGGTCATTTCCCAGGTATTTCTTTGGTGCAACACATCATAAATCAAAAGGCGCATCTGGATGTCACACCAAGTCAAAACATAGCCATGTTTTTTAGGAAATCTCTCATATTATAAATATCAGGACTACACTGTACCCCAGAGATGTTGTAAATAACAATTTGCTTGGAAAACACCCACTGTATGAGTGGAGGGTGCTAGTATTGAGATGTTTCTGGATTACAGTTTTTTGTTTAGAAAATGTTTAGAATGGATTTCTTCATTTCATTAAGTCTAAGGGTACTATTACACCAACAGATCTGACGACAGATTATCTGCCAAAGATTTGAAGCCAAACCCAGGAGTGGATTTGAAAAGAGAAGAAATCCAGTCTTCCCTTTATGACCTGTTGTCTGTTTATAGTCTGTTCCTGGGTTTGGCTTCAAATCTTTGGCAGATAATCTGTCGTCAGATCTGTTGGTGTAATAGTACCCTAAGCCACATTGATTTACAATATATTTTACAATGTGCCAATATGCAGGAAGTCTAAATTCATCTTGAATTAGAGGTATTACTAAATAAAAATATAATGATACATACTATTTACTAATGCATTTGCTGACTTTTGGATTTTTTTTTACTATATAATAAATATATAGGAATAAAGAAAATTCTACAATTTGAAACTGGAATTTTACAGTTTTATATGGAACTACATGTAGACAATTTCACCTTTTTCAGCTGTTAATATACACAGATTTTTGTTATTTTAGAACATATATACTTAGTGGCCACTTTATTAGGGGCCTATTTTTAGGAATTAGGAATTAGGTGTAGGAATTACTGCAATTGTTTGTGCCATAGATTTAATAGGATAAAGGAAACTATTTTAGAGGATCACACAGTTACTGGAGAACTGTTGACTGAAAACCTTATTATCTCATAAGTAGAGGCCTATCAGACTCAGAGTCTGAGCCAATAACAGCCGAGCGGTACAAAACATGTCCAAGGGGGTAGTCAAATAGTCAGAAGCCAGCAGTCAGATAACCAGAAATACAATGCAGGAAAAACACTAGGTCAAGATGCTCTAGTAAGCTAGGCACCATGGCAGGCAAGGGACAATTGAGTGGGGATAATACTTATGGGGCTAGGAGTCCCAGCCCCAGGCGTGATTAGGGTTGAGACTCCAGCCGCAGGACACATAGCACAGATCCACTTAAGGAAGACCCAGATCAGCTAGGGAATGGACATCCCGCTGAGAGTTTCCTGGCCTGCTTCGGGGCTCCCGGTGTCTTCATGTCCTGCTCAACCAATCAGTGGGCTACGGTGGGGCTACCTGCGGGGGTGGAGTGTATACAGTATAGGGACTACCTGCAAGGGCGAGTGGGGGGAACAGAGTATGGGGGCTACCTGCAAGTGAGGGGAGTGTATAGAGTAGAGTATAGGAGCTACCCACAGGGGCTGGGGGTGTACACAGTATGGGGGCTACCTGCGGGGGGGGGGCGGGGGAAGTGTATACAATATTAGAAACTTTGAAACCTCTTCTGTGTTCTCCTCACCAAGGATGAAAGGTAGTGCCTAAGAGGGCCGGAATATGATGATGCAGGATTGTGTACGTACTTAATATTATAAGCTGCAGGTTTTCTGCACACACACACTTATGGTCTGCAGTCAAGTGTTTATGAGGGATAAGTCCTGCCAGACTAATCTAGTCAGATGAGGAGGACAGTTATGGACTGGACTTGGGTGAGGTTGTGGACGTTGTGTATCTGGACTTTTCAAAAGCATTTTATACTGTGCCTCATGTAATGTTGATCCTTAAAACGAGGATGCTGGCACTAGGGGCAAATATTTGTAAATGGCTAAGTAACTGGCTGAGGCCCCCTTCACACGTCCGGAAAAACCGCCCGGATTTCCTATCAGGAAATCCGGACGGATTTCCGGACGCATAGACTTTCATTGGACACGGACACCCTTCCGGAATTTTCCGGAGGGCTGTCCGTTCCGGAAAATAGGACCGGATTTTTTAGAACCGGTCCTATTTTCGCCTGGAAATCCGGCCCGGACGCCCCCATAGGAGTCTATGGGAGCGCCCGGGCTCCGGACGCTTTCCTGATGCACATCAGGAAAGCGTCCGGAGTTCCACTCACCTTCCGCCTCTGCTTCTGCTGCCTCTTCGCTGCCTCTTCATCCGCAGGTACCCACGGCAGCCACTCGCGCCACTCGCGGCACCCCCGCACCCCCCCGCGGCCACTCGCGGCACCCCCGCACCCCCCCGCGGCCACTCGCGGTACCCCCGCACCCCCCCGCGGCCGCTCGCGGCACCCGCACCCCCCCCATCCCCACCCCCCGGCGGCCAGGAGACCAGGACAGGTGAGATTAAAACTCCCATCATGCCCTGCTGACAGGCCATGATGGGAGTTGTACTTCTGCAGCCTGTGGCCATCCAGGTTGCAGAAGTACAACTCCCACCATGCCTTGCTGACAGGCCATGATGGGAGTTGTAGTTCTGCAGCCTGTGGCCATCCAGGTGTCAGAAGTACAACTCCCACCATGCCTTGCTGACAGGCCATGATGGGAGTTGTAGTTCTGCAGCCTGTGGCCATCCAGGTGGCAGAAGTACAACTCCCACCATGCCTTGCTGACAGGTCATGGTGGGAGTTGTACTTCTGCAACCTGGATGGCCACAGGCTGCAGAGGTACAACTCCCATCATGTACTGCAACCTGGGTGACCACAGACTGCAGAAGTACAACTTCCATCATGACCTGTCAGCCAAGCATGATGGGAGTTGTAATTCTGCAAGCTGTGACCATCCAGTTTGCAGAAATACATGTCCTATTTTTTTTTCTCATCAGGAAATCCTGAAGGTTTTTCCTGATGGTTTCCTGATGGTAAAAACGGATTACTGTCAGGAAATCCTGATACTATCCTGATGACTTTTAAGGCCTCCTGATCAGGATTTCCTGACAGTAAAAACTGACACGGACGTGTGAATGGGGCCTAAGTGATAGAAAACAGAGGGTGATCATTAATTGGACAAACTCAGATTGGGTCTCAGTTACTAGTGGGGTACCGCAGGGGTCAGTATTGGGTCTACTTCTTTTTAATATATTTACTAATGACCTTGTAGAGGGGCTACAGAGAAAAATCTCCATTTTTGCAGATGACACTAAACTGGGTAAAGTAATCAACACAGAACAGGATAACAATTGGATATAATATTGAGGATACGAAGAAGCTAGAGGCTTGGGCAGAGAAATGGCAAATGAAGTTTAATGTGGATAAATGTAAAGTTATGCACTTGGGCAGTAGAAATAAGTACAATTATGTGCTAAATCAGAAAACACTGGGTAACACTGGGGGTTTGGTGGACAATAAACTCAATTTTAGTGATCAGTACCGGGCAGCGGCTGCCAAAGCTAATAAAATAATGGGATGCATCAAAAGAGGCATAGATGCTAAAGATGAGAACATAGTTTTGCCTCTTTCTATATCACGGGTAAGACCACATATGGAATACTGTGCACAGTTTTGGGCACCAGTATATAAGAAACACGTGGCTGAACTGGAGCGGGTGCAGAGGAGGGCGACCAAGGTCATAAAGGGAATGGGTTGGTTACAGTACCAAGATTGGGGCTTTTTAGTTAGTATGACCATATAGCCAGCTTATAAAGTCAATAATGTAGCTACTATATGTTAAGATGCATGAATCCTGAATGGGCATCTATGAATAACTTTATTGCACCGCTGAAATTGATGCCGCAGGACCAAGTAAGGTTGGATTCTTTAGAATGTAAATCCTAGAGCTAGCATTTTTGTTGCAGTAGTAATATTTTAGAGAGACTATATCCATTAGACAGCTTTTCAGTAACAAATGAATGAGCACATTCCTAAGTACACAACCAGCAATTATTTACCACATACACACAAGAAAACATTCATAAATGTCAGTGTTACATATTATCTATAATAAAGATGAGAAAAAATGCATGTTATGTGAAAAATGTTTGCTGATTTATCAGATAAAATTATTTTAGATAAATAACATAGCCATCTTAGAGCCAAACTGTAGCTATTTAGGCAACCACATGTTAGAAACACTCCAATAAGTGTCACCTAATGAGGACCACCTTCTATTACCTAGACCTGAGTCTAGGTAACAAAGGGGTTTATAACACATCTCTAGGGAAATTTAAAATTGAATGAACCCCCTGAGCCATAGATATAAAAAAAAACCTAGGGGACACTCACATGCTGTGCAGTACAGAGTATGATTGTAGCCATGGGAGTACTTAAAAGGGTAGTGCGGCACTACGAAATTATTCACAAAATAACACACATTACAAAGTTATACAACTTTGTAATGTATGTTATGTATGTGAATGGCCCCCTTCCCTGTGTTCCCCGCCCGTGTACCTGGAAGTGTAGTGCAGTATACATACCTGATCCGTGTCGACCGACCCCATCTGTAATCTTGCCAAAGACGTCATCTTCGGGAGGCCCCCCTCTGCCGCGTCATAACTGTGCTCAGCCGCGATTGGCTGAGCACAGTTATGCTCAGCCAATCGCGGCTGAGAAGCTGATGACGCGGCAGAGGGGGGCCGGCATGAGGGACGGCAGGATTACGTCTTTGACAAGATTACAGACGGGGTCGGTCGACACGGATCAGGCATGTATACTGCACTACACTTCCGGGTACACAGGCGGGGGTCGGGAAACACGGGAAGGGGGCCATTCACATACATAACATACATTACAAAGTTGTATAATATCCAGAGGGGGATTCCAGAGGTCAGACCCCCTACAATCTCATGTTTGTCTCAACTCCTGTAGACAGGGGACAATTAATATTAAGTTGGAAAACCCCTTTAAACCCTTAGTTGTCATATTTAACCCCTTAAAGACAGAGCCAATTTCGATTTTTGAACTTCCGTTTTTTTCCTCCTTGTGCTTAAAAGTCCATAGCACTTGCATTTTTCCACCTAGAAACCCACATGAGCCCTTATTTTTTGCGCCACTAATTGTACTTTGCAACGATAGGCTGAATTTTTGCATACAGTACACTGCAAAACCAGAAAAAGATTCAAAGTGTGGTGAAAATGAAAAAAAAAATAAAATGCATCGTTTTTATTTGGGTTGTATTTGTTTTTACGCCGCTCACCCTGGGGTAAATTTGACTTGTTATATATGTCCCTCAAGTCGTTACAATTAAAAAGAAATGTAACATGTATAACTTTTATATTATGTGATGGCCTGTAAAAAATTCAAACCATTGTTAACAAATATATGTTCCTTAAAATCGCTCTATTCCCAGGCTTTTAGAGCTTTTATCCTTTTGTCTATGGGGCTGTGAGGGGTGTGTGAGGGGTCATTTTTTGCACCATGATGTGTTCTTTCTATCGATACCTTGATTGCGCATATGTGACTTTTTGATCACTTTTTATTACAATTTTTCTGGATTTGATGCGACCAAAAATGCGCAATTTTGCATTTTGGAATTTTTTGGCGCTTACGCCATTTATCGTACGAGATCAGGAATATGATAAATTAATAGTTCGGGCGATTATGCATGCAGCGATACCAAACATGTTTATTTATTTATTTGTTTATTTTTATTTATAACATGGGAAAAGGGGGGTGATTCTGACTTTTATTGGGGGACTTCTCGTATATGCACACTGATCTCTCATTGAGATCAATGCTGTAGAGTTATACAGCATAGATCAATGAGATAGGCACTCGATGGGCAGAGGTAAGTAATCAGATGCAGCTGTCAACTTTGACAGCTGCATCTGATTACTTTATTAGCGGGTTTATTAGGGGTTAAACATATAGAAAAATGGTCGTATTTTGAGAAAGCAGGTTGAAACTAATAAGCATGTCCATTGATGGATGTAATCAATTATGTCAGTTATTCTATGCTATAATTTGTTGTTATAAAGTTGTATGTACCGTAAAATGGAACCAATGAAAATGATCATCACACAAAAAGTAAGCATACAGACAAGATACATTATGATTAGAGATGAGCAACCATCCGAACCCGAACGATCGGCATTTAATTAGCGGGGGCTGCTGAACTTGGATAAAGCGCTAAGGTTGTCTAGAAAACATGGATACAGCCAATGACTATATCCATGTTTTCCACATAGCCTTAGGGCTTTATCCAACTTCAGCAGAAAGTTCGGGTTCTGATCGACTCGAGCATGCTCCAGGTTCGCTCATCTCTAATTATGATTTATGTAGTGATACAAAAAGAAATCACCTGGAAAAAAGTAATAATATACTGAACCATAAAATAACAGTATCATGTAAAAAAGCCAGGAATTATGTTTGTTTTTCCATTTCACACACCCTAAAAATGTACTTAACCCCTTAACGACATCGGGCGCACCCATACGCCCCCGTTGCCTGGGCTTTAACGCAAACGGGCGTATAGGTACGCCCGATGTTTCCCCGATCGCTGTGTGTTTACACACAGCGGTCGGGGAAGATGGCCTGCTATAAATCATAGCAGGCCATCTTAGCTTCACGGCACGGGGGGTGGTTAACACCCCCCGTGCTTACGATCGCCGCTATAGGCTGATCAATTCAGATCAGCCCATAGCGGCGATCGGAACCTTTCCGGGTCATCGGTGACCCGATGACCCGGAAAAAAACTGTAAACTGTACTGTAAAAAGTAATGGTGGTCACCGTGCCACCGGCCCGATCGCCGTGAACGGCCGGCCGGCCTTTCACGGCGATCGGGCCGGTGGCACGGCGATCAGAGTCCCACAATATAGTAAATACCTGCCCTGGACCCCTCAGCTAGGTAGCCGAGGGGTCCAGAGCAGGTATTTGTACATTACTCACCTGTCCCGGGCTCCTGATCGGCGTCTTCCGGGTTCGCGGCGTCCTCGTCTTCGTTCGGGTCTTCCGCTTCCTCCGTGACGTCACGTTCGGCTTCTCTCGGCTATTTTCGGCTCCAGCCTCGTCATTTTCCGGATTTTGCGCTCTGCTGCCCTCTAGCGGCTGATATGTGTAATACACACTACATTACACCACACTACATTGAATAAAGTTTGACACTACACCACTACATACCCCATATACCAATCCCCATATAAAATTGGCCCCTAGGGTGTTTTCGGTGTCGGACGCATACGTTATTGCCTCAGACACCGAAACAGCCAGTAAGGATGAATGGGGGGATCCTTCTTTCCTCCATTCATCCTCATCATCCTCATCATCCAGTGACGTGTCTGGGGGTAGCGTAGCGTACGCTGCCCCCCAGACACGTCTTTTCCGCCAGTACCGTCCCAATAAGAGATGGCGGTATGGTGTGAAATTCTACAAACTGTGTGAGCGTACCTCGGTACACTTACAGATTTAGGGTAGGTGCACACTGCGCAATGGCGAAGGATAACCCTTCGTGCATTCTGCAGCTGGCACCCGCCGGCGGACTGATGCGGGCGCATGTCTCCACCCGTGTCATAGACTCCATGTTATGCATGGGCGGATTCCATCGTCCATCCAAAGAATGAATACGTTGGACGGAGAGCGGAATCCGCCCGTGCATAGAATGGAGTCTATGACACGTGTGGAGACGTGCGCCTGCATAAGTCCGCCGGCGGGTGCCAACTGCGGAATGCACGAAGGGTTATCTGTCGCGCTTCCGCAGTGTGCACGTACCCTAAGGCTCGGTTCACACGTTGTAAGAGTGCGGCTGTATTTGCGGCTGTAATTGTGCGGCGGTATTTTTGGTGGTTCGTGTGTATGCTTGGAAGTATAGGATATGCGGCTGCACAGTGCACACTATGTATGAATCTACGGCCCTATCGTAAACGGACCCGTAAAAAATGAACAAGACCATTGTTTGCGGCTGAATATGCGGCCGTGGATTGACAGGCGGTCCGTACGGAGTACTTCAAAAATAGCCGGCAATGATGCCGAATGCCGATGCCTCTAATAGTTAATATATTAAATTAATCAAACACATTTTCTTTGTAATCAAGACACTTTCGTTGATCAATAATTTATTTCTAACGATTCCATCATTTTGCAATTAAATATACTGTTAAAAAAAATAGATATATAAATAAATGTATATTTATCTATATATTTATTTTTTGACAGTATATTGAATTGCACAATGATGGATTCGTTAGAAATAAATTATTGACCAACGAAACTGAATTTATTTCAACGAAAATGTGTTTTTTTAATTAAATATTAATTAGTACAGGAAGCTCTATAAGCCGTTAATTCATATGCCGGCAATAGAGCATTCTGTACTAATCATCACTTTACTTTAATGAAAACATCAAATGTTTCTTCTAATTATGTTATCACAATAGCATTATTAGAAGAAACATTTAGAATTATATGTGCGCTCAGCTGATTGGCTGTTCGGCTGAGCGCACATATAATGAGCCGGTCCGCAGTACAGTGACTTCATTGTGCTGCGGACCAGCGAAGAGGCAACATCGGGGTGAGTATAGAGCTCTCCCCACCCCCTCCCCGGCACTGCACCCCTCCCAGCAAGGAAGGGGGGTCACTTAACCCCTTCCTTGCTGGGATGGGTGCAGTCTGACATCAGTCTGGCCCCCAGGGGGTTAAGGGGGATGCAATACATCCTCCCTTAACCCCTTGGGGGCCAGACTGTAAGCAGCGATCTGTAAAGATGCTGCATACTGTAAGGAGCACAACACCGCTCACAATGATGGGTGTTGTGCTCCTGTTTGTGTGTTTTTGTGTGTTTCTCCCTTTTTGTTTTTCAGATATCGGTATCCTGGGGATTACGTCGGATTCCATGGACTACGTCGATGACCAGCGTTTTTTTAATGTTTTTTTTAATAAAATGGTCAATGAGGGGTGTGGGGGTGTTTTTATTTGAATAAAAAAATTTGTAAACTTGTGTCTTGTCTTTATTTCTTTACTTTATAGACTTAGTAGTGGAAGCCGTCTAATAGACGGAATCCATTACTAAGTCGGGGCCTAGTGTTAGCCGGTATAAAATGGCTAACACTAACCCCCCATTATTACCCCAGTACCCAATGCCACCAGGGGTACTGGGAAGAGCCGGGTGCCAGTGGTCCCGGAGCGTCAAAATTGGCGCTCCTGGACCGGGCGGCAGCAGGCTGGTAAGATTTAGGCTGGGGAGGGCCTAAACCAATGGCTCTTCCCACCCTGGTGTTACCAGGCTGCTGTCGCTTGGTTTTTAACCCGGCTGGTTATAAAAATAGGGGGGACCCTATGCGGTTTTTTTTTTTAAATAAATAAATAATTAAAAAAAACCGCATAGGGTCCCCCCTATTTTTACAACCAGCCGGGTTAAAAACCAAACGACAGCAGCCTGGTAACACCAGGGTGGGAAGAGCCATTGGTTTAGGCCCTCCCCAGCCTAAATCTTACCAGCCTGCTGCCGCCCGGTCCAGGAGCGCCAATTTTGACGCTCCGGGACCACTGGCACCCGGCTCTTCCCAGTACCCCTGGTGGCATTGGGTACTGGGGTAATAATAGGGGGTTAGTGTTAGCCATTTTATACCGGCTAACACTAGGCCCCGACTTAGTAATGGATTCCGTCTATTAGACGGCTTCCACTACTAAGTCTATAAAGTAAAGAAATAAAGACAAGACACAAGTTTACAAATTTTTTTATTCAAATAAAAACACCCCCACACCCCTCATTGACCATTTTATTAAAAAAAACATTAAAAAACGCTGGTCATCGACGTAGTCCATGGAATCCGACGTAATCCCCAGGATACCGATATCTGAAAAACAAAAAGGGAGAAACACACAAAAAACACACAAACAGGAGCACAACACCCATCATTGTGAGCGGTGTTGTGCACCTTACAGTATGCAGCATCTTTACAGATCGCTGCTTACAGTCTGACCCCCAAGGGGTTAAGGGAGGATGTATTGCATCCCCCTTAACCCCCTGGGGGCCAGACTGATGTCAGACTGCACCCATCCCAGCAAGGAAGGGGTTAAGTGACCCCCCCTTCCTTGCTGGGAGGGGTGCAGTGCTGGGGAGGGGGTGGGGAGAGCTCTATACTCACCCCAATGTGTCCTCTTCGCTGGTCCGCAGCACAATGAAGTCACTGTACTGCGGACCGGCTTATTATATGTGCGCTCAGCCGAACAGCCAATCAGCTGAGCGCACATATAATTCTAAATGTTTCTTCTAATAATGCTATTGTGATAACATAATTAGAAGAAACATTTGATGTTTTCATTAAAGTAAAGTGATGATTAGTACAGAATGCTCTATTGCCGGCATATGAATTACCGGCTTATGGAGTTTCCTGTACTAATTAATATTTAATTAAGAAAACACATTTTCGTTTAAATAAATTCAGTTTCGTTGGTCAATAATTTAATTCTAACGAATCCATCATTGTGCAATTAAATATACTGTCAAAAAATAAATATATATATAAATATACATTTATTTATATATATATTTATTTTAACAGTATATTTAATTGCAAAATGATGGAATCGTTTACATTTAATTATTGAACAATAAAAGGGACTTTATTAGACAGAAAATGTGTTTTATTAATTCAATATATTAACCATGAGAGACATCGGCTATAGTGCAGAGGATCGCAAACCCCGGTAATAGCGATTCATGTAAACTGTGTTCCCTGCTTTCCCAGATGCATCCAGAGGTGTTTGCATCACTTTCTAAAGATTTTATTTGTTATTTTTAGTTGAACCAGATTTCCAAGTAAATGACCGTATGTTTTGAGCCGCATGTCTATTTTTTCCCACGGCCGTAGTTTCACCCGCACATTTACAGCCGCATAAAAAATACAGCCGCACAGTTACAGCGTGTGAACCCAGCCTTAAGCTATGTTCACACTACGTATATTTCAGTCAGAATATTTCAGTCAGTATTGCAACTAAAACCAGGAGTGGATTAAAAACACAGAAAGGATCTGTTCACACCATGTTGAAATTGAGTTTATGGCCGCCATATAACAGTAAATAACTGCCATTATTTCAATATAACAGCCGTTGTTCTAAAATAACTGCAAATATTTGCCATTAAATGGCGTCCATCCACTCAATTTCCACATTGTGTGAACAGATCCTTTCTGTTTTTAATCCACTCCTGGTTTTGGTTGCAATACTGACTGAAATATACTGACTGAAATATACATATACTGACTGAAATATACGTAGTGTGAACGCAGCCTTAGAGTGTATGTAGGAAGGGACACCCGAATGCAGCCCCCAGATGCCCCCTCCCCCCCCATCCTCGGAACAAGTGGGAAGATCGTCCGGGAACTGATCTTCCCACTGCTGGATAAAGGTCACCACCTGTACGGGGATAACTTTTATACCAGCACCCCCTCTTCCGGTCCCTCGCTGCCCGAGCTACTGTAGCTTGCGGCACGATACGAAAATATCAGAAGTAGTAATAGTGCCCTAATATTTAGCAGCCATAGAGCGGACCCAGCGCTTCTGGATATGAAGGACCCCGTATCGCACCAGGGCAACATTTTCCAGGTGACGTCCCCCACACTGGAGAACAGGAGACCCCAGAAGAAGTGCAGAGTGTGGCGTAACAGGGGGATCAGGAAGGACACCATTTTCCAGTGTGACGCCTGTCCTGATCACCCCGGCCTCTGCATACTGGATCGATCCAAGGCGCACCACACGTCATTGGAGTTCTACATTATCTAAATTCTGTCCCTTATTCCTATTTCAGGGGTCACGTTAGTCCAGGGATTATTCTGATCGCCATTATGGAGTCGGGAAGGAATTTTTCTCCTGTGATGAGGCTACTGTCGTCTGCCTCACGAGGGTTTTTTGCCTTCCTCTGGATCAACACAGGTTGAATTTGATGGGCACCTGTCATTTTCAACCTTATAAACTAATAATTGGCCTAATACCCCCAAATAAATTAGAATTGTCCCTTTTTCCCCAGCTAAATAGGTATGGCCGCCATTCCCATTAGAGGATGCCATGATGCAATTACAAAGCCTCTGTGCGGCCAGGACAGTAGAAACCCCCCACAAGTGACCCCATTCTGGAAACTACACCCGATAAGGAATCTAACAAGGGGGGCAGCGGGGATATGGCCCCCTGATGACGGCCACATTTGGGACGTGAAAATGAAAAAAATTGTATTTTTTATTTTCTCGGCACATGTTCTACGTAAGTGCCCGTCACCAGTGGGGTCCATATCCTCACTGCACCCCTTGTTAGATTCCTTATGGGGTGTAGTTCCCAGAATGGGGTCACTTGTCGGGGGTTTCTACTGTCCTGGCAGCACAGGAGCTTTGTAATTGCGACATGGCCTCTATCCTCCATTCCAGCCTGTAAATGGCGCTCTGTCCCTTTGGTGACTTGCCCTGTGCCCATATGGCACATTATGCCCACATGTGGGGTATTTTCGTACTCAGGGGAAACTACCCTACACGTTTTGTGTTCATTTTCTTTTTTAACCCCTTGTGGAAATGGAAAAAAATCAAGGCTAGACCAACATTTAGTGTAATTTTTGTAAAATTTTTACTCTAAATCATTAATCTTGTCATGATTTTTTCATTTTCACAAGGGGTTAAAAGATAAAAAAAAACATTTAATGTGTAGAGCAATTTCCCCTGAGTACGGAAATACCCCACATGTGGACATAAAGCGCCATGCGGGTGCAGGGTAAGCCTCCGAAGGGAAGGAGCGCCATTTCGTTTTTGAAGGCTGGATTTGGATGGAATGGATTTCGAGGGGCCATGTTGCATTCAAAAGGCCCCTGTGTTGCCAAGACAGTTGAAACCCCCCACAAGTGACCCCATTATGGAAACTACACCCCTCAAGGAATGTAACAAGGGGTGTAGTGAGCATATGGACCCCACTGGTGACGGGCACAAATGTGGAACAATGTGGCGTGAAAATGAAATATTACATTTTTTACACTATAATGTTGGTTTAGCCTTGAATTTATCATTTTCACAAGGGGTTAAAAGAGGAAAAAAAAACAAAATGTGTAGAGCAATTTCCCCCGAGTCCGTAAATACCCCACATGTGGACATAAAGCGCCATGTGGGCGCAGGGCAAGCCTCCCAAGGGAAGGAGCGCCATTTGGATTTTGGAGGTTGGATTTGGCTAGAATGGATGATGAAAGCCATGTCGCATTTACAGAGCCCTCGTGCTGCCAAAACACTGGAAACCCCCCACAAGTGACCCCATTCTGGAAACTGCACCCCTCAAGGAATCTAACAAGGGGTGCAGTGAGGATATGGACCCCCTGATGACGGGCACATTTGTGCCATGAAAGTGAAAAAATGAAATTTTTTACTTTTACGTCACATTGTTCCACATTTGTGCCCGTCACCAGTGGGGTCCATATGCTCACTGCCCCCCTTGTTAGATTCCTTGAGGGGTGTAGTTTCCAGAATGGGGTCACTTGTGGGGGGTTTCCAGTGTCTTGGCAGCACGAGGGCTCTGTAAATGCGACATGGCGCTTGAAATCCTTTTCAGTGAAATTCAGCTTCCAAAAGCCAATTGGCGCTCCTTCCCTTTGGAGGCTCGTCCTGCGCCCCCTTGGCACTTTATCGCCACATGTGGGGTATTTCCGTACTCGGGAGAAACTGCGCTACACATTTTGTGTCTTTTTTTGCCTCTTATCCCTTTAAGAAAATGAAAAATTGAAGGCTAGAACAACGTTTTAGTGTAAAAAAAATTTATTTTTTTTTTCACGCCATATTGTTCGGAAAATCTGTGAAGCACCTATGGGGTGCAGATGCTCACCGCACCCCTTGTTACATTCCTTGAGGGGTGTAGTTTTCTAAATGGTGTCCCTTTAGGGGTGTTTTTTAGGTTTTGGCACCCCAGAGCCTCTGCCAACCTGAAGTGGTACAGTCAAAAATGACCAAATATAACGGAGGCGTTGAAAATCACTAGGCGCTCCCTTATATCTGAGGCTTGTGGTTGCGTCAAATAGCGCAATAGGGTCACATATGGGGTATTTCTATAAACTGCAGAAACGGGACAATAATTATTGGGGTGCATTTCTCTGGTAATACGTTTATAATTATGAAAAATATTGGATTACAATAAAATCTCTGCACAGAAAATTAAAATTTTCAAATTCCTTACACACTTAGCTTTTATTTCTGTGACTCCCCTAAAGGGTTAAAACACTTTCTGGATATGCTTTTGCAGAGTTTGGGGGGTGCAGTTTCTGAAATGGGGTGCTTTGTGGGGCTTTCTAACATACAGGCCCCTCAAATACACTTGGGAAACCTGAACAGGTCCCTAAAAATATCTGATTTTGAAATTTGACTGAAAATTTGGAAATTTGCTGCTAATGTTTTAAGCTCCCTATTGTCTAAAAAAAATGAAAGATAGTTTAATAAATGCCGCCAACATAAAGTAGACATGTTGCTAATGCTATTTAATATATAATTTATGTGGTATAACCACTTTCTGTATACGCAAAAAAGTTTCAAAGTTGGAAAAATGCATTTTTTCACATTTTTTCACATTATTTGGGATTTTTTCATAAAGATTTGTTATGAGTATCGACTCCAATTTACCAGAAATGTAAAGTACAATATGTCACGAGAAAACAATCTCAGAATCAGCCGGATAGGTAAAAGCATCCCGAAGTTATTAATGACTAAAGTGACACAGGTCATATTCATAAAATTTGTCTCTGTCATTAAGGCCATTTCAGGCTCTGTCCTTAAGGGGTTAAAGGGGTTGTCCTGTGAAAATCATTTTCTTTCAAATCAACTGATATCAGAAAGTTATATAGGTTTGTAATTTACTTCTATTAAAAAAATCTTAAGTCTTCCCATACTTATTAGCTACTGTATGTCGTGCAGGAAAAGTTTTATTTTTAGTCTGACATAGTACTCTTTGCTTACATCTCTAGCAGAGAACTGTCCAGAACAGGAGAGGTTTTCTATGGGGATTCATAGAAAACAGAGACATAGTTCCTGTCTCGGCCAGAGATGTCAGCAGAGAGCACTGTGTCAGACTGAAAATAAAACACCATTTCCTGCAGGACATACAGTAGATAATACGTATGGGAAGACTTGAGATTTTTTAATAGAAGTAAATTACAAATCTTTATAACTTTCTGATATCAGTTGATTTGAAAGAAAAAGATTTTTTTGCTGGATAACCCCTTTTAAACTAATCTTGCCCTGCAAAATACAGGATATATGGCTATGTCAATAGAAAAATAAAACAGGTACCAAATGAACAGTACCAAATAAAACCTTTTTGAAACATTCCAAGAATATGAGGAAGATTTATCAAAGGGGTGTAAAGCAAAACTGGCTTAGTTGCCCCTAGCAACCAATCAGATTCCACTTTTTATTATTCACAAATTTCTTGGAAAATGTAAGGTGAAATCTAATTGGTTGCTAGGGGCAACTGAGCCAATTCTACTTTACACCGGTTTGATAAATCTCCCCCCATGTGTTACTTGTTTTCAATGTTCCTGTATCCAACAGTGCTTCCCACCTCTGTGGATCCCAACATGTCCTTTATAGCTATCCATCACAATATACAATGCTTACTTACGCACCCACATTGGCGAAGAATATTTAAGGCAATATGTAATGTTCTGCTTATTTAAAAATCCAATAAGTAAAAACGAATCCCACTCTAGGTGACGGTGTAAGCAGACATGTTTATATTTATATACCTTCATGTGAGTGTGCTTTGAGCTGTTTAAAAGGCCAGCTGTGTAAAAAGCTTTTAATTTTTCATTGGTACAGAATGTTATCTGCCAGAAATAATAGTGTTTTGCAAATTCTTTTTGTGCCCTATTAGAAGCGATGGAAGTTGAAGATTAAGATAGACGCCTGACGTGGGAATTCTTATCTGTCCAGCAAATGAAAAGCAGAAATGTACTATCTTTCTGAGGAGGCATGAAACTGCTGGGTGTCTGGGTGCAGATAAAGATCTGTGTGTCAGGATACTGTGTTGTTGATAAGAAGTCTGGCAGGTGCTAAATGACTACTTCTTCTCCTGTATAGAAGTTTTAGGTGCATATTTAGTAAACAATAGTCTGTGCTAAGAAACGTGAAAGAATTCTGATTCAGTGAATGGGGTATGCCGTGTCTTTAATTGCTGGAAGCTGTCCAGTGTCATAGCAATGGTTAAGAATGAAGAGGTTCAACTTGATCTTTCCAGATCTTCCTCTGGAATATTTTTTATATAGAAAAAAAATGACAGATTAGAATTCGAGGCACAAAGGCATGTTTACACCAAAGCACAATAAATTAACTTTTTATAAAGGGGTATTCCCATCTCAACTAATGTAGTTACACTGGTAGAGCTCATCAAGTTGAATATTTTTGCAAATACATTCATTTAGCAAACTTGCCTCCTTCTCCTGAACACCAGTCTGCTATAAAAGCAGTGGTCTGGCAGGAGTCTATATAGCTATAATTTTATGTATGAAGATATAAGGGGACATTTATTAAAAGGCTAAAATGCCTTTCTTAGGCACAGATGGCCCCGATATCAGCGTACAAATATTTGCAAATGGTCTGTTTCCAAATACTTTGTGCGCCCATCTGGGCCTCTTGCCCCAGAAAGGCTGGGGGGGGGGGGGGGATTAGCACACAGAGGGGGCGTGCCAGAGGAAAAATTACAGTAAAACCAACGCCAGCTCTGACCTGGCGTAGGTTTCATTTTATTTGCACGGAGGGGCTCCATGCGTACGGGATTTGTCTCTTAATGCATTATGCACATTGAGCTTATGGACGATCATTTCACCACAGAATGGTCCAAGGTGGTATTTGTCATCAGCCTCCTTCAGGGGAAGACCTTGGCCTGGGATACTCCTCTGTGAGTCAGGATTAACCTCCAGGACTTTCTCTCGAAGTTCTGGTGCATGTTTGAAGAGCAAGCACGAGGGCAAGGGAACTCTTCCGTTGGGGAGTACGCAGTTTCGGAATAACGCTGCCCTAGTCGTCACCTTTAAGAAGGGCCTCTTTCAGTGAAAGACATGCTTTTCCACTGGGACTTACCATCCTTCTTTACTGACTTGATCTAACTGGCTACCCAAATTAACGTTTGTTTCTCCGAGAGAGAGGAGGAAGTCCGTCAGGAACAGAAGTTGGTCCGTCCTTGCCACACATTTTGGTTGGCACCAGCATTCCAAAAGCTGCACTCCCCTGCATTTCAGCCACCTACAGAGGAGCCCATGCTCGTCGGCGGGAGCAGAACTTGTGCCTGTACTGTGCCACACCCTGACCATTTCCGCCTTAATTGCACTTAGCGTCCAGGAAACTCCTGCACCTAGGCAATGTAGGAGAGGCCTTCCTAGGGGTGCATGCATCCTCTTTAGATTTGTCTTTGCCCGTTGTGGTCTCTGTTCCAGACAGTCAGCAACATCAGTGCACCGCCTTCCTAAATTCCAGATCAGAGGGCAGCTTCATTGATGCCTCCTTGGCATAGAAATGGAGACTCCCAGTGGTCCCACTGGCAAAATCGCAGACTAAATCCTCTGTTAAACTGTTGAACCCCTGAGTAAAGTTGTCCAGGTCAGGACAAAACCAGTGACTCTTCAAGTGGGCACGCTACATATAGAGAAGATCATCTTCTATGTATTGCCTTGGCAATCTGATAGGTCTACCGTGACTGCAGCTCCAGGCCCCTAACCTTCACTGGAGGATCGGGGACATCTTAAATTGGGCCGGATTGCTTCGAATGATGTCTGCAGACCTCTCATGGACAGTCCACCATCGGATTTATCCAAATCATTCCCTGGTCTCCCAGCTCAGTATCAGGATTTTGCAGACGTGTTTTCCGAGAAGCAAACTGATATGCTACCTCTACATTGGCTATATGATTTTCCCACAGACCTTCTTGCTGGCACTATGCGCCCTCGAGGGAGAATGTATCGACTCTTGGTTCCGAAGACTGAAGCTATGTCTGCCTATATCAAGGAAAATCTGCACAAAGGCTTTATCTGCAAGTCCTCTCCAGCTGGTGCCGGATTCTTCTTTGTAAAGAAGAAGGATGGGTCTTTTCATCCATGCATAGATTATCGGGGCCTCAACAAGGTTGCTGTAGAGAACCGGCTGCCCTTGATCTCCCCGGAGATCCTGAGTTTTTCAGGAATTTGTCAATGACATCTTCTGAGGTCTCCTTTACTCTTGTGTCATCGTGTAGCAGGACATCATTCTGATTTATTCACCAAATCTGCAGACTCAAGTTGGTCACATGTGTCAAGTACTGAGACGCTTAAGAGCCAATCGCCTCTATGTCAGGATGGAAAAGTGTATGTTCCATCAGCCCAGCCTTCCTTTTCTCAGGTACGTTCTATCCGACTGTGGTCTGTAGATTGATCCAGCTAAAGGCCCTATTCCACGGACTGTCAAACATTGTGGTGGCAGCATCATGGTTTGGGCCTGCTTTTCTTCCGCAGGGAGAGGTAAGATAGTTAAAATTGATGGGTTGATGGACGGAGTTATATACAGGACCATTCTGGAAGAAAGCCTGTTAGGGTGGTATTACACGAAGCAATTTTTTTCAATTAACGATTAACGATAAACGATCTCCAACGATCGCAATAGCGGTTGCCTAATAATCGTTCGTTTTACTACACGGAAAGATTATCGGTTATATTGGAGCAACAAAATTCAAGAACACTCCCCTTTCAATTTGCGAATGAACAGGGAACGGCTAACGACATCTTATTCAAACGAACGATGTGCGAACGATGTGTAAAAGACAAACGATAAAAATAGATCCAAAACCTATTAAACGACCAACGACCAATCGTTCGTCGTTTAATCGTTGTCTACTATTACACTTAAAGATAATCGTTCAAATACGACCGATTGAACGATTATTCGAACGATAATCGCTTCGTGTAATACCACCCTTAGAGTCTGCAAAAGACCTGAGACTGGGATGGAGATTTATCTTCCAAGAAGACAATGATCCAAAACACAATGCAAAATGTACAATGGAATGGTCCACAAATAAATGTATCCAGATGTTAGAATGGCCAAGTCAAAGTCCAGACCTGAATCCAATCGAGAATCTGTGGAAAGAGCTTAAAACTGCTATTTATAAATGCTCTCCATCCAATCTCACTGAGCTCCAGCTGCTTTGCAAGGAAGAATCGGCAAAAATTTCAGTCTTTCGATGTGCAAGACTGATAGAGACATACCCCAAGCGATTTTTAGCTGTAATCGTGGCAACAGGTGGAGCTACAAAGTATAAATGCAAGGGGCTGAATAATTTTGCAGAAAATAAAGGAAAAGAGCTGTCAACAAAAGGGGAAAATAACAGGCTAATCAGGAGAAAGAGTTACGTTTGCTAAATGAACGTATATATGCAAAAATAATTAACTTAACAAGTCCAACAAGTTTAACTGCATTAGTTGAGATTGGAATACCCCTTTAATACTCCACTTTAAGTATAAAAGACAGTAGTTACTTTCCTATACTCACACATGCGTGCACACAAGCGTAACTTACATAAGCTTTATGATATAGGCCTTTTATAAGAAGAACAACTGCCAATTGTAGGACAAGATTCTTTAAAAGTAGTAACAACCTCATGTATGCCTGACTGACAATTGACTTTTCTGAAGGGTCTCTTAGCGACAGCACATAAGAGTAAATGTATAAATGAGCACAGTGAAGACAAGTGAAAAAGCATATGTTCTATGTACAATGTCAGGCATTATTCTAAGTCATTTTCTCTTCCATACTGGAACCTGTTTGTTCACATAATCAATCATAATCAGTCAAAGCAGTTCTCCACATCAACTATAGATTGGAAATAATGATTAGTTTTTTCTGCATACCTGTCATTTGGATTTGATTTGTATTGCTAAGAATTGTGGTTAATAAAACATTAAAAACTTGGTTATCAAGACTGGCGTACACGTACATTGTTCTTAAATCAAGCCCCTACTGATCTGGAGTAGGTGTACAGTTCTGCATGGTTTACACTTGGGGACAGCATATATATATATATATATATATATATATTCAGACTGCTTACATGAATAGCATCCACAAGTTCTACCAATATTTTTGGATTAAAAGTAATAAATGGACTGACAATTAGGTGCATGAATGTAAGGTAATATGTCAGATTAAGGCCATGTTCCCACACAGTATTTTTGCTCAGTAATTTGCTCAGTATTTTACAACCAAAACCAGGAGTGGATTGAAAACACAGAAAGGCTATGTTCACACACTGTTGAAATTGAGTGGATTGCTGTCATTTAATGGCAAATAATTGCTGTTATTTTGAAACAACGGCCATTGTTTTGAAATGAAAGCCGTTATTTGTGATCAAATGGCGGCTATCCACTTAATTTTAAAAGAGAGAATAACACAGCAATTTAGGGACAGAGAGGAGAGGATAGGAGGGCTGACTCTGGGTGATGTCAGCACCTCCCCCTGCCCCTCTATATAAGGCGGTTTGTTAAGGAGGTTCGTTAACGGAAGTAGCCAGTCGGAGATAGCAGAGCAGGGAGAGACTAACAGAGCGATATAGGCACAGAGAGGAGAGGAATGGCGGAAATTAGATAATTGACTAGCTGACAATTTTTTTTCTAATTGTGATTTTCTGATTTTTTACACTTTTACAACAACATGCTTTAAAGCGGAACCTGGCCGACCCTCTCTATGAGTGTCGGACTCATCTCTGATGAGCGCGCGCTGGATTTCCAACAACGATATCTCTGCAACGAGAGCGGGTCCAGGAGTGGGACTTCGTGCACGGGGTAAGTATTAGGGTCTCCACCAGGGGGTCGGCCGGGCTCTGCTCTGGCACAGGAGGTGACAGGTTCCCTTTAACAAATTTGCCCTTCTGTAATAGTCCAAGTATTGTAGCTACTATAGTTTTGGCTGTTTTAATTGAATTCCTTAAGATTCGGTTCGCAAATCTTAACAAGTTTGTACGAAAACTTGAAAAGCCCTAAAAGCGAATTTCTGGCTTCTTCACTCATCTTTAGTTTCCAGCTTCAAAAAACAAATAGAAATGTAAAGTAAATCTATTTTTAATTCAAACACAGGACAAAATTACCTATTTTTAGGCGCTGTCTGTAATGTTACTGACAGTTAGTATTCCTGGTCTGGGCACATTTGACCTAGAAAACTAATGCTTATGATGCCTGTACTTTGGGTAAATGTGCAACACTGGGCTTCAAGGCATGTGTCAGATTGATTGATGATATATAGATAATATACATGTAAAGCCTGTCAATCATATCAACATTGTAAAACAAGGAAATCTGTCTGCATAAAAGCTCAACAGAGGAAATGTCTAATTATAGGTCACACGGTCATTTCAGTGAAGAAACGTCAAGATGACCACAGTCTCAACTAAAAAATGCTATACATTGCCATTCTAAGCTGTGAATTACAGCATGTAATACATAACAGTATGCATTTTTTCATATTGTGATATTCAAAGTAAGTTTTTTTTTACAAATATAATTTATTTTACATATCACATATTTTCCTTCTTGTAATTTTTTTCTTTTCGATTTATTTTCTAAGCAGCTGAGCATTGGGCATATCACCAGAACTTTAAATACATTTAAGGAAAATGAAGGGTATACATAAAACCGTAATTAATATCAATAATATTCAATGAAAAATAAGCATAAATGTAAAAAATATTCGAAGCAGATGCAAACAACAAACAAATAAACAAACAAGGGATGCAGGCGGAGGGGCTAGAACTCCAGTTTTATAGTTTGTAAGACTAAAAACGACATGTCCATCCAATTCAGCTGTTACCTTAAGGCAAATGAGGTAGAAGGTAATTTTCCTTATTGTAGGAAGAAAATATCTTCCTGACTCCAAATCTGAAAATCATAATAAATCCCTGGACAAACCCTTCTCCGGAATCTAGTGACTATAACCTGTAATACTATTACACTCCAGAAATTTATCCAGGTGCCTTTTGAACTCGTTTATTGAGTACATCATTTTCCTGGAAGAGAGTTCCATAGACTAAATGCTGTAGCCTGAGCCGCACTGTAAACAGTGCTGATCTCCTAAATTGGAGCTCTTTTACATAGCCTTATGTACGAGTTGAAATTGGGCAGCCAGGTGTGCATGAAAAATTGCAAGATTGTTTCTGTGGCCACAGTGTTAATCAGCCAACAGGTGATTATTTTCTGATTTTCAGTCGATCAGTCGACAAAAGAGGTGTCAGTTGGCTGATCATTGGCCCTTTTACACATGGCAAAGTGTGCCTGATTATAGGCCCATATAATAGAACCTTAAAGAGGTTATCCAACACTACAAAAACATGGCCACTTTCTTCCAGAGACTCTTGTCTTTAGCTTGGGTGGGTTTTTGCTGCTTAGTTCCAGTGAAGTGAATGGAGCTTAATTGCAAACCGCGCCTGAACTGGGGACAAGTTACGTGTTGTCTCTGAAAGAAAGTGGCCATGTTTCCGTAGCACTGGACAACCCCTTTAAAGAATCCCTTTCTGTGCTGGTGTACAAGCTTTATTTCTCTAGGTGTAGATGATGTACCCCTATTATAGATACAGTCATGGGTATAAATAGATCATGGAAGAAATGTTTGTATTGCCCCCTAATATATTTTTACATAGTTATTTGGTCACAACTTTTCTAAACTAAATAACCACAACTAGGATAATATTTTTGGGTACTGTAGTCCTTCTATTCCATATATTTCTCTGATTGCTCATCTTTGAACCCTTTTTCCTCTTCTGTCTCTAGACTGTACTGTTTAAAGTGTCATTGTCAGGGGACCCAGTTTAAAACCGCCTTATACGCGGACGACCTCCTTCTGTACGTTACCCAACCCTATGTCTCCTTCCCGTCCATTATTTCCGAATTTCAACGTTTTGGTAGGGTATCTAACTTTAAGGTAAACTATACAAAATCTGAAGTGCTAAACGTTTCCCTCCCTACCAACACAGCATCAGCCATCGCACAAAACTTTCCTTTTAAATGGCATCGGGACCACCTCACGTACCTCGGGGTAAATGTTCCTGCCGACCTGTCCCGTTTGTACTCTCTTAACTATCAACCCCTCTTAGACCGCACACTAAAGGATCTTCTAACATATAATAAGAAACCCTTGTCCTGGTTTGGCCGAATCAATGTTATAAAAATGGACATCCTCCCCCGATTCCTATACATTTTTCAAACTGCCCCCATCATGCCCCCCCCCATTTTCTTTTGACGATTGCGCACGGCATTTCTTAAATTTATCTGGAATAGTTCACACCCTAGGATCAAGTACGCCACATTATCTAAGCATAAGTCAGATGGGGGTGCGGGTTTGCCCGACCTTCGCCTCTATCATCGGGCCTCGGTCCTCCAGCGCGTACTGGACTGGCGGTACAATGCTGCTTCGAAGCAGTGGGTCACGCTTGACCAACTAGAGCGCCAATACCCTTTGTCTAATGTCCCTTGGCTCCCCCTCACTGTCGCCTCCCCATTCTCTGCTGACTCCCCCTTGCCCAGAGTGGCAATTAACTTATGGCGTCGACTGGTATGTAGTAACATTCTGTCCAGACCCTTCAGCCCGCTCACTCCATTATTCTTTAACCCTGACTTCCCCCCGGCATGCAGGAAAGACACGTTTCTGATCTGGAAGGCCCAAGACAATCCTAGCTTCAGCGTAGTGCTTGAGGGCAATCCTCTACCCTCCCTTGGGGACTTGCAGACGCGCGCCGGCTCCACCAACCTCTCCTGGCTCGAACATTCTCAGCTTAGCTCTTACCTTGGCCCGCGTGGAGGCCGCAGTTCTCTCTCATCTACCCCTCCTTCCTTTGAATCCCTATTCTTTTTGGACTCTCCTCCCGAGCACTCCATCTCTGTGATCTACCGCCTCCTCCAACTGGACGGGGGAGAGGATCCCCCTGGGTTCTGGGACACGTGGGAGAAAGACTTGTCAGCCATAATCTCCCCTGAGGACAGGCTGAAAGCACACATCTTCACACATAAACTGTCCACTGCCTGTTCCGCTCAGGAGCGAAATTATAAAGTTCTATCCCGATGAAACCGGGTCCCCACTAAAGTTCATACCATGTTCCCGTCCGTGCCGGATCTGTGCTGGCGGTGTAACAGTGAGAGGGGCACTATGCTCCACATTTGGTGGGGGTGTGACAAGCTGACTCCGTTCTGGTCAGGTGTTTTTGATGCCTTCCGGGCGATTTCGGGGCAGACGGCGCCTAGGACGCCTCAGGTGGCACTCCTCTCTATTCTCCCTGGTGCTGTAGGCCGACAGAAAAAGAGTATTTTACGTTTCTGTCTGTCTGCAGCTCGGACGGTTATCCCTCGCCATTGGCGTTCCACGCAGGTTCCCACCCTGGCAGAGTGGCAAGCCGAAATGTCACACCTCCACCGTATGAAGGAGCTGTCGGCCGAGGCCTCGGGATCCAACAAAAGGTACAAGACAGTGTGGTTACCTTGGCTGCTATTCCGGGACACTCCTGCTTTTCAGACATTGTTTACTGCTGGGGTACCTCCTGAGTTACTCACTTAATTTTCTGCCACTCTCTCCCCCAGGGGAGATGATCTCCTTGGTCAGGGCAAGTTCCCCCCTCTACCCCCTCATTCCCTTCTTCCCTTATTCAGCCCTCCTTCTTCTTCCCCTACCTTTATACTCCCTTCTATATCTCTTTCTTCTCACTTTCTCTAACAAGTTTCTCCGCTGACAGGTCTATGTTCTGAGAGATGCTCCTCGAGCGCGTTGTAGTTCCTTAGTATCCAGTTATCATTTATCTTGGGGGGTGCGCGGAGCTTCGGTTCAGCCTCCTAGGTATACCGCGGCATCTAGACACTGCGTTCACCAGGGGAGCTCCTCTTGCACCATTTCCTATCTACAGCGGATTTGTGTTACTATGTGTTGTAACCTTGTGGGTCCATGTCTTTTGTAATGGATTCCTCTTCGTATTTGTATTTTTCTCTTTTTACTTAAACTTTGAATAAAATCTGATTATACAATAAAGTGTCATTGTCATTATAACTTTCAAAGTCTAAATCAACAGTAGATGTGAAATAAAACATGTTTGCAAGGTACATTAAAGTGTAACTACCATTTTAAAAAACTTCTGACATGACATTGCGACATATGAGAAGTACGTATCAGTTGGGGTCCGACTGCTAAGACCCCTGATGATCGGTAGAACGAAGAGGCTGCTGCGCGCAGGAGTGACCTCACCATTTTATCCAGGAAGTGAAGCCTTGATGCAGAAGTAAGTGCAGGAAAAAAAACACTTTATAAGCATTTCCCGTAGTAAGTGTACATTGGTGATTTGTATAACTTTTGGGGGGGCAATACAATACTTTAATAAACATTTTCGCCAGACTTCTCTTTTAATTTTATTTTTTTGTTTTAATTCTTTAAAACAAAGCTATACCTACTTGTAACCAGGTCAAATCTCCTAAAGACAGCGGCAATGGAGCTTAAAGGGAATCCCCGCTCACTGCTGCCAGCCGCCCACTTAGCCCGGGATCTCAGAGCCATTCCCAGACTCCTTGCTCTGCGAAGCCACACTACTATATGGAGGAACAGAGGGGATCTTATTAAAATTATAGGGGCATAGAGTGGACCTTGCTATTATATGCAGGCACAGAGGGACATAACCACTTTATGGATGCACAAAGGGAATCTTACTACTGTTTAGGGGCTCAATGAGGAACTAACAATTATATGGGGGCATGGATGGCCCACACTTCTATTTGGGGACACAGAGGGACCTAACTAATATATAGGACATGGAAAGGTCTTTTGGAGGAATAAAGGGGGCCTATACTAAATGAAAACACAGAGGGGCCTAATTATATATATATATATATATATATATATATATATATATATATATATATAGTGACAGAGTGTCTGGAGAAATAGTAGATGGGGTGTATATATGCCCAAGATTTATCATGTCTGTGATATAAATAAAAAAAGCAACCAGGAAAGTAGAGTGTCCAGAGATCTGTGGTTTCTGCAGATCAGGTTTGGACAAAACTAATTATCAGGGCCTGTGTTGCTGGAGTGGGAAGTGAGGGTGGGCCCCACTCCATGCAGACAGTCCGGGCCTTGGGCTGTCTGATTAATCAATCAGTCCTCAGGTGTGCAAGTCTTATAAAAGGCCAGGAGTGCAGACACACCTTGGCTCTCAGCCTGGGAACAGGTCATCTGCTAAGAACCAGTGAGAGCCATACAAGTGGTACGTACAACTTCTGTTATGTGTGGTGACTGGTATTAGGCTGGCACCTTGTTAGTGAGGTATCCTGCTGTTAAGTTAGTGCCGGACAGGCATAGGATTTTGTTTGTGTTGTTTTATTTCTGTACCACTATCTCTAAATAAAACTGGCTGAGGTCAGTTGTACGAACTCCAGTGTTCTGTCTGTGCCTGCCAGAGTGTGCACGTCTACCCAGGAGACGACTACCCCGCTACCTAGTCCCTTACAATATATATACTTTCATAGAGGGCTTATCTACTATATAATTTGTGATTAATTACTTTCTTTAGATCATTTGTTTTTGAGCCAGAGCCAGATTGGTTGGTTCTTGCTTTTAAGCTTTTTGTACTACTTCCCTGTACACTCTGACTAGGAACCAGATAGGCTCAAATGTATCACTTCCAGGTGATCACCAACAAACCTGGATTTGAGGGGTTAAATAAAGACTAGATAGACTAGATTTACCATAAGTTTTTCTCAGTAGTTTGCTGCTGCTTGATGTAATACCTTGAATTAATGAGTTTGCCGCATAGCACCATGTCTCTGGTGACCTCAACCTACTTATTTTAATTTTACCTTGCTGTTCTGCCTCATAAGATGGAGGAGGTGTTCCCCATCCAAGCTGTTTGGAAAATGGTCACTTATATAGCCCAGCGCTTCTCAAACTTTTTCAACTGGAGCCTTACTCAAAAGACCAGGGCAATGCCTGGGCCTCACCAGACAGGCCAAGTGCAAGCCTGGGCCTCACTATCTGTGGTGAAAGTCCATTTAAAAGCTGAAAATAATGCTAGGGCTACCTTTTACCTGTCCCCTAAGCTCTATATGCGAATAAAGCAAGTACAAAATAAATTAATAATGTTGCTAAAATGGAGATTTTTGCAGACAGCAAAAGGACTGTGCAGATCATAGTTACTTTTGTGAAAACTGACTCCCCAGCTGGGCCTCACCAACAACTAGGTGGCGCCTCACTGGTGAGGCCTGCCTTTACAGTTTGAGAAGCACTAGTATAGCCAACTTTAAATCAATCGTCTCATTACTATTAATTGGACTGACTGAAAGAAAAATTTTGCCAATAATTATTTATGGGTGTTTTGGCTAATTCTTGTAGCAGATAAACTGGAAGGGTATGTTCACACATTACATGATTCTGACTTTCCTGTTGAAGTTAAAGGGCCTGTTCCCCGAAAAATATTGTTTTTCAACAGTATGCATGAAAATAAATATTTCATCCACTGCAATTGATGTCAGTAATTTGTATATATATATATTCCTACTGCACATATCCCGTGCAGTAGGAATGCATATCTACGCTCCTGTCTTCAGGGGCTGACTGATGTGTGTGGGACCGCTGCAGTGCAGCGATCCTGCAGCTGCCTCTCCTTAACCCCTTAAACAAGTTCTTCTCAAACTTTTTCTACTGGAGCCTCACCCAACAGACCAAGAGGGTGCCTGAGCCTCACTATCTGTGGTAAAAGTCTATTTAAAAGCTGAAAATAATGCTAGAACTACCTTTTGCCCATCTCCCAAACTCTATATACTAATAAAGCAAGTACAAAATAAATTAATAATGTTGCTAAAATTGAGATTTTAGAGGATTGTGCAGATCATAGTTACTTTTGTGAAAACTGGCTCCCCAGCTGGGCCTCACCAACAACTAGGGGGTGCCTCACAGTTTGAGAAGCACTGCCTTAAACAATGCGATCTATAAGCAATCGCAGTATTTAAGGTACTCAGTGACAGGACAATCTCCTGTCACTGAGTGATCAGGACCCCTCACAGCATGGCTTGTACCAATGGGTGGGGGTAAGTCACTTACCTACATCCTGTCGGATCGGCCATCCATGCATAGAGTCTGCTCTCAGGCAGGCTCTATGCATAGATCATCGATAACACTGATCTATGCAATGCTATGGCATAGCATAGATCAGTACATGCAATCTAATGATTGCATGTTTTACTTTAAAATAAAAGTGTAAAAAAAAGTGTAATAAAAAAAGCTCTTAAAAGTATTAAAAAACCCCTCCCAATAAAGGTTTAAAAAACCCCCTTGCTCATTATAAAACTAAAAATAGCAGCTGATGACGCGGCAGAGGGGGGCCGCCACGAGGGAGGGTCGGAGCGGTTCAGCCGGCTTCCCGAAGATGATATCATTGTCACAAGATGGCGGACGGGGGTCGACACGAATCAGGTGAGTATAGAGCACTACACTTCCGGGTCTAGCGTGAGTGGGGGAAACACGGGGAAGGGGGACATTCACTAACATAACATACATTACAAAGTTGTATAACTTTGTAATGTGTTTTATTTAGTGAATAATTGTTTAGCGCCGCACTACCCCTTAAATACTAAAATGTGGCTGCATTACAGCTATCAGTAATTTGACAAGTATCTTAAAGGAGAGGAGGACATAATAAACAATCACTACCTACCTCTCCTCTTGCCTCTGCAGCACTCAATTGCCCCTCTGGGACTCCCGCCAGGCTCCTGGATGTCCTGCTGCTGGAACGTCATGACCTGGTTGATGGACTGCCCACTCAGCCAATCATTGACTGGGGTGGGATGCCACTCCAGTCACTGATTGGCTGATGGGGCAATCAATCAGCTTAGTCAGGTATTTCCCTCGAGTCGTGACATCATTGAAACGTGGGGGAAAACCTGGCACTTTGGGGGCACAGGGAGAGGTAAGTAGTGGGTATTTATTATGCTCCCTGCTCCTGCCGCCTTTGAAATTTTTAAAATGACGGATTTCTCATCAGAGAACTTGTTTTAGAATGCTACCCAAGAGCAATCAACTGATCTCTGTGGGTTCTGCTTTCAATATAATACATGGCTCGAGTCCTTCCCTAAATTGTTTTCCAGAAATATCCAGTTGTAGATTTTTCAAGGGGCACCTGTGCAATCCTAGAATGCCAGCAGGTTAGTGCACCATACTAAACACATCTGGGAAAGCTTACCTTTTTCTTTACTGGACAGACAAATTAAGATAAATCTGAAACATTAAAATAAACTACGTTCAAAGAATAACCTGTGTTTCACTGACAAGGAACACATTAAAGTGGAATATGGCCATAAAACATCATTAGGATATACTGCTTGCCTTGTGCACCTCTTAAGATTTTCAAATGGTTCTATATGGAATACAAAGGAACGACATCTCAAAGAGAGACAAATGAGGCGTTCTGACAACATCTGACAGCAAGCCTTTGTTCAGGATTCTTAGGGTCACATGACAAAGACACATTGTGAAATAAACAAGGTTAGGTGCACACTTTAAAGGAAATCAGCCCCCCTTTCATGTAAAAGAATCCTCAGGAACTGTTGGACCGAGGTTTCTGTATACACACACCCTGCAAATTCTGAAGGTTTATCTATCTATGGAAATCAGTATTTAAAGTTGCTCATTCTTCATACAAACACACATCAAAACAAGTACAAAGACTATGCAAAACAACACCTTTTATACATGGTCAAGCCCTGGTATGTGTTATAGCCTCCAATAAGAAGCTTCAGAATGTATGGTAAAGGCTGGCTCTGCCATAATGGTGGAAAAAGAGGGGTATATATATATATATATATTTATATATAGATTATATCATGCATGTAAGACAATTCTACAATTTTCATACCAGAGTAAAGTCATAGGAATTTAGTACCAAAGTTGGGCTTGTACAGTATATCTAATGGTGTAAGCTATATAATTGTACACTTTATTAATGTCTCACTTACCCACATAATTCACGTTGACACATCTTCGAATTAGCATACGTTTGGGTTATATCCATTTCTATAAACTAGAGATGAGCAAAACCTTAGGGAGGAGAGGAGAAGGAAACAATAATAAAATACTGATGGGGGTCTGCTGCAAGCCACCAAATATAAGTCTTTGGCATCCTCAATTAACCCCATGGGAGCCACATTGATGTCAGAATGTACCCATCCCAACAAGGAAGGGGTTAATTGCCCCCTTCTTTGCTGGGATGGGTACAGTGCTGGGGGGAGAAAGGAGATCCTATTGATACTCATCCCAATGTCTTCTATCTTCAGCGTAGCCTGGCACACTGAGATACAAGGCTCTGCCTCTTCATAAACGGCGCCCCAGCATCAGGGGCTGTAGCAGGGACACTGCTGCAGCCGCTGATTGGCTGAGCAGGTGATGCTCAGTCAATCAGCGTCTGAAGCAGTGTCCCTGCTACAGCCACTTATTGGAAGAAGACCGGAGGGTAATGGTGCGTTTACACAGAGAGATTTATCTGACAGATTTTTTAAGCCAGAGCCAGAAATGGATTTGAAAAGAGGATAGATCCCAGTCTTTCCTTTATGACCTGTTCCCTGTTTATAGTCGGTTCCTGGCTTTGGCTTCAAAGTTCTGTCAGATAAATCTCTCTGTGTTAACGCACCATGAGTTAACCAACCCCCTTCCCCCCAGTTTATTTAACCCCCTGTGGACCAGACGGTCACCCCCTCGACCACAGTCTGGTCCACAGGGGGTTAAGTTAACCCCCTGAAGACCAGACAGTGGAGCTTTTCTCCCTGAAAAGCCCCACTTAAAAGCGCCATATGCATAAGCTATGCTGTTTTTTAGTGGAGCTGAGGACCTCCATTGGAGTCTATGGGAGAAAAACCTTAAAGTTGCCGAAAAAATACACCAAGCACCTAGCCCGCTGCATTTTTGTAAAAATGCCACAGAGCTACAAAAACACCAGAGAGGAGAGAAAAACGCCACAAAATAAAAACAACATGGGCCACATGTATCATCCTGCGAACAGATGATTTTCGGCGGAAAGTGCACTTTCCGACGAGTACGCCAGGGGGGCGGAAAGGGGGCGTGTACTGGGCGGAACGGAGGGCGCGGACTCAGAGTCCGCGCGATTTACCATCCATTCCGCCCAAATATACGCCGAAAACCTACTCCAGTCCTCAGCTGGCGTAAGTTTTCGGCGGTGCGCACCGGCGTGCACGGGATTTATGTAGAGGCAGTCCGCCTCTACATAAATCTCCGTAGCGCCGTAGCTGCGGGAGCATTTTTAAGTCCGGCGTAAAAAAAGCCGGACTTAATAAATGCCCCCCAAGTGTGCAAGGGAAATCATAGACTTCCATTGATCCCCAGCTAACATCTGGCTGCAGGCGTTTTTGAAGAAAAAAAAAGCCATGGCGTTTTTATAAGAAAAAGAGACAGTGTGAAGGCAGCCTTATAGTGCTACATACACTGCTCACTGCTTAGATTAAGATTCCTAATGCAGACAATATGAAAATATGCAAAGAAATTCTCATTTCCTTTCATCACATGAAAAATTTATATATAAAAGAAAATCAAAAAGTGAACTGACTAGTAAGGCAGGATATAAGCATGAGTGATGTCACAGGGAAGGTTAGTTACCAGCACAAATGATATTGTTCTCCTGATACCTGTAGCTGAGAGAACAAGGTTTACTGGCTTAAAAGCGATGACACGAGCGGACGGGCTGGGCCTATCACTCGGACAGCAATTAGTGCACCTGCATTCTTTACACACTTTCAAAGCCTCAAAGAATTGAAGTGTCTATTGATTTTTGTATTGTGTCCAGCTTGGATTTCTGCACCTCATCCCGATATCCTTCCAAGAATTGAAGTTCATGAGACTTTAAATGAAAGATTAGAGTTTAGGTAACACTAAGAAAGACAATACTGTGGGAGATTTTAACTTTTTGAAATGACAAAATTATTCCCCATTAGACCAAAACATTGGGTTATATATTTCTAAATGTATTTAGGTTCTTTTGCCAGTGTAAGGTAAATATAGTGCCTTATGGTTCCATATCAATATGCCTAAATACACTACAGCCATATACCAGGCCCTAGGGATCCAACTATTGTTCAGGCTAGTGAGTATCTGCTGAGTATAAGGAAATGTCCCCGCTACAGAGAAACTAGGGCATTCAAGAGAAACAGAGTGGTGGAATGGACACATGGGGGAGATTTATCAAACATGGTGTAACGTGAAACTGCCTCCAGATTCCACCTTTCATTTTCAAAAGAGTCTGTGAGGAATGAAAGGTGGAATCTGATTGGTTGCTAGGGGCAACTGAGCCAGTTTCACTTTACACCATGTTTGATAAATCTCCCCCCATGGAGATAAAGCAGGTGAGTATTTAGGTAATTCCTCTTGCCACTGTGCACCTTAATTGTTCCACTCTGCCCCTACTTGTGTATCTGTGCAACCACTGTGCCCTCATAATCTTTATGCGACTATACTCCCTTAAGTAATCAGTTATGTCACTGTGCCCCTAGTAAATAGCTATGCTACTGTTTCCCTTAAAGCGACTCTGTACCCACAATCTGACCCCCCCCCCCCCAAACCACTTGTACCTTTGGATAGCTGCTTTTAATCCAAGATCTATCCTGGGGTCCGTTCGGCAGGTGATGCAGTTATTGTCCTGAAGCCCGTGCCAACGGGAGTATCTGTGCCCTAACTTTGCACCACCCCTCTGTCCCTCCTCCCCACCCTCTTCATCATTAGGAATGCTACTGGAACATTTTCTCCATGCTGAACATTGCAGAGGTCCTTAACGATCCAGCCCATGTGCCGGGCTGCCACAGGTGGGGAATAGGAGGCAATCTGCCTGGAGCATCCCTATTGAGGAGGAGGGTGGGGAGGAGGGACAGAGAGGTTGTGCAAAGTTAGGGCACAGATACTAACGTTTGGCACGGGGCTTCAAGTTTAAAAGTATTTTTTAGGACAATATCTGCATCACCTGCTGAACGGACAGATCTTGGATTAAAAGCAGCTATCCGAAGGTACAAGTGGTTTGGGGGGTGTCAGATTGTGGGTACAGAGTTGCTTTAATGAAAGGGGTACTCCTGCGAAAAATGTTTACTTCCAAATCAACTGGTGTCAGAACGTGCCAGAGACTTTTAATTCACTTCTAATAAAAATCTCCAGTCCTCCAGTACTTACAGGAAGTGGTGTATTTTTTCCAGTCTGACACAGTCCTCTCGGCTGCCACCTCTGTCCTTCGCAGGAACTGTCGAGAGCAGTAGCAAATCCCCCATAGAATACTTGAGTATTTTTTTTTATAGAAGTAAATTAGTAAATTACAAATCTCTGGCACTTTCTTGCACCAGTTGATTTGAAAGATTATTATTTTTTTTTTCTGGAGTACCCCTTTAACCCCTAGGTAACCCTGGACGTACACTACGTACGTGCGTCCAGGGCCGCCTCCATGTGTACAGAGCGGGGCTGCGCAGCGGCTCGTAGCCCGGGACCGTGGCTATTAGCAGGTATGGTCCAATCGCCATGCCCGCTAATAAAGTAATCGGATGCAGCTGTCAAAGTTGAAAGCTGCATCCGATTACTTGATGCAGCCGTTCCCTGGTGTCTACTGGGGTGGATCGCTCCTCCGGGACAACGTCCCGGAGGAGCAATCCACACATCTTACCCTGTCCAGGGTCTGTGCCGTAATGGCGCTGATCCCAGCTTGGCACAGCAGCCGGAAGCAATCAATGTGCCATCTCAATCAATCTCATCGATCTATGCTGCATATCTATGCAGCATAGATCTGTATGAAAGATCAGAGTGCTTATACTAGAAGTCCCCCAGGGGGAATAACGCTAACCCCAGGGGGGCTTCTAGTATAAGTGTAAAAGTAAAAAAAAAAAGTGTTGTTATTAATAAAAAGCCCCCTCCCCTAATAAAAGTTTGAATCACCCCCTTTTCCCATGTTATAAATAAAAATAAATAAATAAATATACATGTTTGGTATTGCCGCGTGCGTAATTGCCCGAACTATTAATTAATCATATTCCTGATCTCGCGCGGTTAACGGCGTAAGTGCCAAAAAAATCCCAAAGTGCAAAATTGCGCATTTTTGGTCAAATCAAATCCAGAAAAATTGTAATAAAAAGCGATCAAAAAGTCGCATATGCGCAATCAAGGTACTGATAGAAAGAACACTTCATGCCGCAAAAAATGACACCTCACACAGCCCCATAGACCAAAGGATAATAGCGCTATAAGCCTAGGAATAGAGCGATTTTAAAGAACATATATTTGTTAACAATGGTTTGAATTTTTTACAGGCCATCAGATACAATGAAAGTTATAAATGTAACATATCGTTGTAATCGTAACGACTTGAGGAACATATATATAACAAGTCAGTGTTATGGCGTAAAAATACCCCCCCCCCCCCCCCCCCCAATAAAAGAAATGCGTTTTGTTTTTTTTGTTTTTTTCAATTTCACCACACTTTGAATTTTTTTCTGGTTTCGCAGTGTAGTTTATGAAAAAATTCAGCCTGTCATTGCAAATTACAATTAGTGGCACAAAGAGTAAGGGCTCCTGTGGGTTTCTAGGTGGAAAAAATGCAAGTGCTATTGCCTTTTAAGCACAAGGAGGGAAAAACGAAAACGCAAAAATTGAAATTGGCCCGGTCCTCTAAGGGTTAATGAATTGTACAACTATGCCCCCTAAATAATTGAATGATGCCACTGTGCTCCCTAACTATACTTATCCATCCCTGCTCTAGCGCTGCAGCTGATCTGGCCTTTTTTGGCCAGGCCTAGTCAAAGTAAGAGATGCAGGAAGTAAGAAATCTAGTGTCAAAGAAGGCTTTGAATTGACGGGCAGGGAGTCTAGTGTGTCCTTGCACACTCCAGCACTTGGTTATTTAACTTTATTTGCATTCTAAGAACAGTAATATAATTTAATCCTTGTGTCAGTTTTACAAATGGCTGTTATTTTAACAAAAATAAATTGTGAAAACTGGTCCAGATATCTATAGCAAAAAATTATTTTTCAATGGACAATTTTGTATGTGTAACGTAGCGCATTTCTGCATCTCTAATACAGGCACAAATCTCAGTCCGCCGGTCTAATGGCAGCATCACAGAGATTCATGATATAGTGAGTTTGGATCTGAAACTGGCCTATTACCTAGTTAGCCTCAGATAGGTCATAACCAAGATGGTTAAAAAGCAATGGAAGAGGTGTTTGTGTCCCAACAGTTTTTGTTTTAGATCATTTCTTCCTATTGAGAGTATCTTAGAGCAAAACTTCAGAAGCTTCAAGCTGACACTAATGCAAGGATAATAAGCAGTAAGCATGACACTGATGTATTGGGCTACAGTAGTCCAGTCACAACAACAACAGTATTGTTAGTTAACACTTTACACAAAATAATAATAACACAGGTCAACAAAAAAAAAAATTACTGGTGTCCAAAATATTTTAATGAATTTGGGGTATTTTTGGGGTGCTGATTCTGAATATGCTATCAGTTTTGCCAGATTGGCTCAAGTTTTTGAGATTTTTGGTATCTTATTTATAGCACTTGTTGGTAAATGCGACGCATCATCTCATTAATTTCTTTGGATTAGTACTTGAACTGAGCAGTTCTCAATATAGTTTTTTGTTAATTAGTGTTCTAAAAGTTTGTTCATAGCTTGATTTTTGCACTAACTTTATGTTGTTGTCTGTTTTCCAGTGAAAAGCATGAACTCATCAAGAAGAAGTTGTCTTAACGATCCAGACTCATTCTGTTACATTTGTGGTGAATATACACTGCAAAAACATAGAAGAAACATAACAGACTTCATAAAAAAAAGTGTATTTGGCCTATTTTGGGGTTATGCTTGGGGACCAAGACAAGTCTTGGGCACCACACATAGTGTGCAAAGCATGTATCGAATTATTACGAAAATGGAGCAAAGGACAAAGAAAAAGCTTCAAATTTGGTGTTCCAATGGTGTGGAGAGAGCAAAAATCTTTGATGGTCCTCAAATTCGGAAACTCATTAAAGATTCAAATTTTCCTAAGGAAATGAATGACATTGAAGCTGCTGCATGGTGTAGTTTTGTGTTGGTAGTGAAGAACTTCTTGGGAAATAAAAAGGCAGACAATTATGAAGAACTGGTACAAAACATGCTATTGAGATTTAGAAATCTGGGTGTACACATGAGCATTAAATTGCATTATCTTCACAGTCACTTGGACAGATTTCCAGAAAACCTTGGAGAACAAGGGGAGAGATTTCATCAGGATATTATGGTGATGGAGGAAAGGTACCAAGGCAGATAGGACAGACATATGATGGCTGATTACTGCTGGAATCTACAGCGTGACTGCCCGAATAGCTCACATAGAAGAAAATCATATAAAAAGCGCTTTTCCAGCGATTAAATGTCTCCTATCTTTCATGTCTTGTTCATTTTTGAAGATTACTTTCTAAAACTAGTTAAAATAAACTAAAATCAACATTTACTTTGTTAAATTTATTGTATTCATGACAATATCAATAAAGTTAATGCGCGTGTAGCAAATTACGTCTTTTTTTTTACACATTTCACGAAAAATCTCAAAAACTTGAGCCAATCTGGCAAAACTGATGACATATTCAGAATCAGCACCCCAAAGTTACCCTAAATTCGTTGAAATATCTTTGGCCCCAAAAATGCTGTTGACCTGTGTAACTGATTGAAGTTACAACAATTACAAATGACATGGGTAATTATTTAATATGAAAAGTGGGTTAGGGTGCGTTCACAAGTACCAGATTTTATGGTGTAAGTTCTGCAGTAAAATCCACTTCAATACTCAGTACCACTATAGTCTATATAATACTTGTTTTTTTTGTAGTAAAATATATAAAAGCTGCACAACAAGAAAACTTAAGACCCTAATAGCAGAGCATATCTATGATATTGGGCAAAAAGGACGTAATGTGTCAGGAGCAGCGGAGAAAGTGATAAAAGACAGTAGAGGGGGTAATTGGTCAAAAACAGTCCTCAATTGTGAGGCATACTGGATTCTGAAATGGACACTCGCTTTCCTAAAGGATTAAATTATACAACAGATACACCTTGTGTTATTGCTAGTTTGCTACTTGTGATATAACATGTTATTTTTGTCCTCTAGAAGTGGCATCTAACCCCACCATCACGGACATTGTATTAACAGGATGAAGGCTTGTCTTGATTAGATGTTTGTGAAGATTAATTTACCTGGATGCCGGAAAATTAGGGGGGGGGGGGGTGTAAGGGCCAGGGCTCTTTGTTAGTATCTAACATATATAAAAGTGGTTTCAAGGGAATCTGTCAGCTCCCAGGCCCTTCCTAAGGTGCTGACAGTGTGCTGTAGCTGGCAGTCCCCTAGTGAGCATGGTGACTTTTGGTAATTTGTCTGTGCAGTGGATTAGGCACAATCTCATATCTCCTGCTGTAATAAAGAGGGAAAGAGGAGTTGTTTGTGCCACACTCTGGCATGCCTAACCACTCCTTCCTCCTCCTCCCTCTTCTTCATGAATAATCAATGCTGCCCGACCTCCTGCTTGCTCAGCTGTCAGGCAGTGTATCTAATTGCAGATCAGTCCTCTGTAGGCAGTTTATGTCTGAAAGAAACTGTGTAGGGGCTGTGCTCTAGGGGTTACTCACCTTTCTAGTGACCTGCCAGCAGTTTGGTCTCTGGTCCAAATCCCCTAATGGACATGAAATAGAGTTCTTTGTTTGTTTGTTTTTTTCTCATTATTGCATCATTGCTAAGGCTATGTTCACACGCAGTATTTTTGCTCAGTATTTTTGTCAGTATTTTGCAACCAATCCCAGGAGTGGATTGAAATTACAGAGAGGCTATGTTCACAGTTTTACAATCATAGAAACATATAATGCTGAATATAAATACCGTATTTTCACCTTAGGGTGGACATCATATCCTAGGTACTATAAATACTATATACTGTTTTCATTTACTTTAGATTTTCCAACCACATTTAACCACATATGCTACTCCACCAGAGAAATTGATTCTAGGGGCCCATCCTACATACACCTTTCTTAATGATATCCTCCAGCTGCCGGCCTCCCGCTGCTCTTCCAGAAGAAATGTCACATACTCAGCTGATGGATCACCTGCTAAGCCAATCAGTGATCGGGGCACAACACCACTGTAGTCACTGACTGGGTGAGCAGCCAATACATCAGCTGGTGCCCCACCCCAACTATACACTACAGGTATACAGAACCCCCCCAAACTATACACTACAGGTATAAAGTATCCCCAAAACTATACACTAAAGGTATACAAGACCTCCACCAACTATATACTACAGGTATACAGAACCCCCCAAACTATACACTACAGGTATACAGGACCCCCCCCAAACTATACACTACAGGTATACAGGACCTCCACCAACTATACACTACAGGTATACAGAACCCCCCAAACTATACACTTCAGGTATACAGAACCCCAAAACTATACACTACAGGTATACAGGACCCCCCCAAACTATACACTTCAGGTATACTGGACCTCCACCAACTCTACACTACAGGTATACAGGACCTCCACTAACTATATACTACAGGTATATAGGACCCCAAAACTCTATACTACAGGTATACAGGACCCCATAACTATACAGTACAGGTATACAGGATCACTGAACTATACACTACAGGTATACAGGACCTCCACTAACTATATATTACAGGTATACAGGCCCCCCAATTTATATAGAACAGGTATACAGGACCTCCACTAACTATACAGTACAGATATACAGCACCTTCACCAACTATATACTACAGGTATACAGAAGCCCCCAAACTATACACTACAGGTATACAGGACCCCAAAACTACACACTACAGGTATACAGGACCCCCCAAACTATACACTACAGGTATACAGGACCCCCAACTGTACACTACAGGTAATACAGGATCTCCACCAACTATATACTACAGGTATACAGGACCCCCAAACTATACAGTACAGGTATACAGGACCCCCAACTGTACACTACAGGTATAAAATACCTCTGCACTATACACTACAGGTATACAGCCCCTTTACAACTAAATATTACAGGTATACAGGCCCCCTTAGACTTTACAGTACAGGTATGCAGGACCCCATAACTATACAGTACAGGTATACAGGACCACTAAACTATACGCTACAGGTATACAGGACCTCCACCAACTATATACTACATGTATACAGGACCCTCAAACTATATACTACAGGTATACAGGACCTCCACTAACTATACACTACAGGTATACAGCACCTTCACCAACTATATACTACAGGTATACAGGACCCCCCAACTGTACACTACAGGTATACAGGATCTCCACCGAATATATACTACAGGTATACAGGACCCCCCAATTATACACTACAGGTATACAGCCCCCACCCCACTCCAACTGTACACTACAGGTATACACAAATTTCACTGATAACTTAGATAAAACAATACCTTTTAGACGAATGCAGTTTCCTGTTCAGCATAATTTGCAATGACAATAAACAAGGCCCAAGGCCAATCACTGCAGGTGGCGGCATAAATCTGGATTCTGCATGTTTTCCACATGAACATTTGTATGTTGTTGCTCCAGAGTTGAATCAGGTTACAATCTTTATGTCTGTGCAGCTGGCAATAACACTGCCAATGCTGTATATAACCAGGCTGTATATAACACTGCCAATGTTGTATATAACCAAGCTGTATATAACACTGCTAATGTTGTATATAACCAAGCTGTATATAACACTGCCAATGTTGTATATAACCAAGCTGTATATAACACTGCCAATAATGTATATAACCAAGCTGTATATAACACTACCAATGTTGTATGTGACCAGGCTCTGTATAACACTGCCAATGTTGTATATAACCAGGCTGTATATAACATTGCCAATGTTGTATATAACCCTGCGAATGTTGTATATAAAAAGTAAAAAGGCTCTGTATAACAATGCCAATGTTGATTATAACTAGGCTCTGTATAAAGTCTTATCACATGACATCTCAGTTTGTTTATTAGGTATTTAGGATGTTAAACATTTTTAGTTTATTTCTAATGTGCATAAGCTACAATTTACATAAACAGTGCAGAACTGTCGAGGTATATAGTGTATTTAGGGGTATATAGGGCTCCTGGTGATTTCCCCTTAAACCCCCCCCACAAAGGCATAGATTTGCCTCCTGGCCATCCTTGTAACAAATTTTCTACATTTTCTAGTAGTCAAAAAACTGTTACAGAATGAAAATATATGGTGATTTAAAGTATTTTTTTTACTTTATTTATTTATTTTTAGTATCATAACATGGACCCTATATTGGGTGTCCTTAATTTTATTTGTTAAAATGAAGGTTGTCATTACAAAGTACAATTGGTCCAACAGAGAACATGTCCTCAATATCATTGTTTGATACTATGTTGAAGTGTTAGTAACATAGCATATGGTGCATTTAGTACTTAAACAAGGATATTTAAAAAAAATCCACTGCTCAGTAGATGGAAAACAATCTCTTCCCTACATACATTGCTCATCCTTTAACCCATGTTTCTGTGATATCACCGCTGACACAATTTCACAGTACAGCTCAGGTGACTGATGACATCACAATGCTATGTGAAAGGTACTATGACATCACAATGCTATGTGAAAGGTTTCTATGATATTACAATGCCATGTCAAGGCTTCTATGTTTCCAGGACACACTGGAGTTACTCTGGTTAGATGGAGAGGATTCAGTTCTAGTAATTTTATTGCTATTCAGATTGAGCTTTGGACAAGAGATCGCAGAGTCATTAGGTAATGGCTTCATATTGGATTAACTTTATTTTTCTAAATGGACATTAAATTTATGTAGGCATAGACCTTTAAAGATGAGGATCAGCTCACCCGATGGAGATTGCCGTGTAGCTCCAGGTGAATGATGAGAGATGGGTGGGGTGCACAAGTCCTGGCGTGTGCTAGATGCTGAATTCAAGAGAATAGTTGATGAACTGTGGATAGGTCGGCACTCCCTGGACAGAAAAGTGAAGTTAAAACATAACTTTTAATTACAAAAATACACTAATCCCCTCCGCCCACAATTTCTGGCGTAGGTTGTTTAAACGAGAAAATTTGTGCTTGGGTGAATGGACTATTACAACATCTAGTCCAAAGAGTCCCCGGCTACCTCAAGGACAGCAGCTCAGTATTAAGGGCCTTTGAAAATTTCACATGGAATGCGGATAACGCATGGTTAAGTTGTGACATAACAGCTCTTTATTCTTCTATCCCACACGAACAAGCGATAACTGCACTTGCACATCATTTATACAAGTACAGCAGGTACAGTTGTGAGCTATGTGAATACATCATAGAAGTTACCATATTCCTTCTCAAACACAACTTCTTTACCTTTAACCATGTGTTTTATTTGCAAGTCCAGGGAGCCCCGATGGGAGCCAAGTTCTACCCTACTGTGGCCGGCCTCTATGTTGTGTGGTGGGAGGAATGCTACATCTTCAGCCCCCGGAATCCATGTATTACCAATATAAAATGGTATGGCCGCTTTATAGATGATGTTCTAATCGTGTGGCAGGGCAACAAAGAGATCATCAAAAAGTTCTTAGAATACATCAACAATAACAGTAACAATCTTCTGTTCACAGCAAATGAGCAAAGCAAATCCATAGCATTTTTGGATCTCAACTTGCACTCTTCAATGGAAACTGGCCGTATAACAACCTCACTGTATAGGAAGCCCACTGCAGGCAATACGATTCTACATGCCAGCAGCAACCATCCATATCACACCATCAGATCCATCCCTGTTGGAGAACTAACCCGCACAAAACGCTCCTGCTCAAGCCCAGAGGAATACAAAAAAAAATGTGACCAGGTGTCTAAACGTCTAAAACAAAGGGGCTACAACACATCCACAATCAATAGAGCTATAAACATAACACATCACAAGGATAGATCAACATTACTACAGGAAAAAGAAAAACCTATGACAACGAACCCAAACAGGGCAAACAGCCCTTTAACCTTCTCTTCTCAGTACTCGGTGGAATACCAGGAAATTATAAAAATACTAAACAAAAACTTACCCATTTTGAGGCAGGACGCCATTCTTGCTGAAATTCTGGACCAAGGACACCGCTGCGTGGCAAGCAGAGGCCGTTCTTTGAGAGACTTATTGTCACCGAGCAAGTTACAAGAAGGCACTCAGAGTAGCAAGTGCAGCACTGCAGGGAACTATAAGTGCGGCACAAATAGATGTCAAACCTGCAAACACATTAGCACCAGAAATTCCTATACAGATAGCAGCAATAACCATGTGTATAAAGTACAGGACTTTATCAATTGTAACTCTCATCACGTTGTATACGTAATCTCAAACGTTGTATACTCATCTTCAAACTGAACACTAGAATACCACATGGTTTAAATTATAAAAATGATTTGCTTTATCATTACAGATAATCCCATATGATTCCAGTGTGAATTGGGTTTCATTCATGTCTTGCGGTATACCTTGTTCATATGCAATTAGTTTTGTAATTCATTTGTACTTCATTTATCGTATCCAATCCATTCACTTAACTCATGTATATGTTTGATATTATGTCACTTACATTTGCTTGATATTATATCATTTATATTTGTTGCCCACTAGCCATATTAGCATGCTGTGACGTGAACTCCACACCTGCCTAATTTAAATATTTTGCATGCTATGACGTATGGAGTGCGGATTGGTTCACAATAGCTTTTAACTTCACTAGTTTCTTTAGTCATATATGTGACCATGATTAAGCGCGGTAGCGCGAAACGCGTTGGTTTTAGTGTATTTTCGTAATTAAAAGTTATGTTTTAACTTCACTTTTCTGTCCGGGGAGTGCAGACCTATCCACAGTTCATCAACTATTCTATTAAATTTATGTAGCTGGGAAATCTTTTAATGTCTGTATTTTCCTTTCTTGACAGTGATCTCAAATTTAGGGAGAGAGAATCCCACCAAACATGACAGGGGCCATAACAGTGAGTAGTTAATTTCACAATGAAGTTCATCATATACAAATATATATATAATCATAACAGTAATAAATAACACTCTATTTTCTTATTACCAGGTGGAGGTCTCATCGGTTTGAGTGTAGGATTGATTGTGGCTGTTGTTGTCCTCAAATTTCTGCTGGTTATCTTCATTGATGGTTATAGACATAACATAAATGAAGCCTTGAGGGGAGATGGCAAAGAAAACATTTAGGCATTTTGGCAATTCCAGCTTATTATAGATATAATATAGATTATCTTGCTCTATTTTCTGGGAAACAGAGCTGACATGTAGCTTATTATCAGAACTATAAGGGGCGCAGCAACTATTGCAGCCAGGCCCAGGCTATATACAAATAAAATGGGGAGGGGTGATATATGAATAGGTAACTTGTAGCTGGAAATGAGGAGAGAGAATATGAAAAAAACAAGAGAAAAGACTAAAAATAGGCAGAAATTCACCATGGCCGTGCTGCACATAAGACCAGTTTACATGCCAGCCATGGACTTAGCCTTATTCCACGAACATGTACTTACCATAAATATCATACATGTAAATCCAGATGAGTTATTGCCATTTCTTTTCCAGTTACACTATTTGGATTAGATCCCCTGAGAAAACTATCACTATAGCTGATGAAAACACATCACAGGCAGTGTCGGACTCTGGTACAGTACTTTGGGCCCACCAGGGAATTTGATTCTAGGGGCTCACCCTGCATACACCAGATATAACCACATTACATTTAACATTACTGTAGCGACTTTGCAGAGTTGTGTATGTGATCAGTAATGCTAGCTTACAGCTAGTAGCTTGTCAGTCCCTCTATGAAAACAGCATAGTTTACCACTTAAAGCGACTCTGTACCAACAATCTGACCCCCCCCCCCCCAAACCACTTGTACCTTCAGATAGCTGCTTTTAATCCAAGATCTGTCCTGCGGTCCGTTTGGCAGGTGATGCAGTTATTGTTCTAAAAAACAACTTTTAAACTGGCAGCCCTGTGCCCAACGAGCATGGCTTAGATTCTGTACGCATAAGGCTGGCACACCCTCTCTGTCCCTCCTCCCCGCCCTCCTCATCATTAGGAATGCTCCAGGCAGATTGCCTCCTATTCCCCACCTGTGTCAGCCCGGCACATGGGCTGGATTGTTAAGACACCTGTGCAAATGTTCAGCATGGAGAAAATGTTCCAGTAGCAATCCTAATGATGAAGAACGTAGGGAGGAGGGATGGAGGGGTGGTGCAAAGATAGATACAGATACCCCCGTAGGGCACGGGGCTGCCAGTTTAAAAGTTGTCTTTTAGCACAATAACTGCATCACCTGCCAAACGGACTGCAGGACTGATCTTGGATTAAAAGCAGCTATCCGAAGGTACAAGTGGTTGGGGGGGGGGGGGGCAGATTTTGGGTACAGAGTCGCTTTAAGTTTCTTTAAAGGAGAAGTCCCATGAAACTAACAAATCTCAGACAGGCAGGGTGAGTGAGAACATAATAAAGAAATTATACTTACCAGTCTATGTGCCCCATGAAGTGCTTTCTTAGATATATCCAAAAGCCGCCGGCCCCTTGCCGCTCCTCCAGCTGCAATGATAGATCATTGCTCAGCCAATCAGTGACTGGGGCGGGACACCACTGTAGTCACTGACTGGCTGAGCAGCCAATCCATCAGCTGGTCCATGACATGGCAGCTAGAGGAGTCGGGGCTGTGACATACACACAACCTGACTGAAAATTACCTCCCACGGCTGTGGGAGAGACCAGAGAGTGGCGCCTCAGGGACTGGTAAGTATACTTTCTTTATTATCTTTTCACACATGCCTGCTGGTTATTTCTTAGTTTCAGAATACTTCTCCTTTAAACGGAATTTGTCAGCTGTAATTCATGTTCCAAACTATTGACACTGTTAGATAATGTTAGGTCAAAAAGACACATGGTACCTTAAATACATTTGTGCTTCTATAGCATAGATAATCCTTTTAATCTCTGCCTTAATAGCAACAAGCTGAAATGTCTCCTCTTTCAGCTTGGTTTATGCATGGGTGGGGGTGTTACAAATGAGTGCACATAATGTTTACATACATATTATATACACACATGCACCATACACACTGACTCACATAAATACTTTATGTACACACACAGATTTACCTCTGGTACAGAAAGTTTCCATTACTTTCCTAAATACAGATGACAAGCTAACTGGTCTGTAGTTACTGGCCTCTTCTCTATTACCCTTCTTCTGGATGGGTACAACATTGGCCATTCTTCAATCAGGAACATCTCCAATTGATCAAACATGGGTGGATGGAAAGATAAGAAAACTATATATGTATATTGTCTGTTGGTCCATATAATATGAATATTGTTACCTGTGTAAATTAAAATTGTAGTGCCTTTCACATTTGTACATGCCTTTCTTTATCCAGGTTCTGAAAGGTGTCAAGGACATGGGGCCTGTCAGCCCCTGTGCCCTAGCACTGCTGCGCCTCACTGTGCTGTATGCCCCCATAGGCCTATCTATCGAGTGGTGCCACCAGCTCTGTAGGTGGTCAGGGGGTGACAGATTTACTTTTATTATGTTCATGAAACTTTATACCAGACATTATAAGCAAACATTGTCTAAACATTAAACTTTTCTACAAAAAATGCACACTCAAATACGAGCCTTATAAAAACAAAATGTACCTTTTGCAATACCTCTTGTGATTCAAAACGTATCATAAGTTCATAAAGGTATTAAAAGTTTCTTACAATTGGATCCAGCACATTCAGCTCTGTGTTCAGCACCATGGCCAGCTCTGTTGAACACAGAGCTGAAGGCGCTGGATCCAGTTGTAAATGACCTTTTGAAAACTTTTGAACCACAGGAGAACTGATTGTGGCAATCGATTTTGAAACAATTCTGGTCTTCTTTGATATGCATTTTGACCACCTTCCTATTGGAAAAAAGGTGCCCCGTGGCTGCTTTCAATATGGTTATGTTTCAAACATAGCCTAAAAGATAAAGTAGAAATAATTATGCACTGTTCAAGAACAATGTTTTTTTTCTACTTTATCAATTGAGGTTAAGCAATGCTCACACACAGCATTTAATTGGTGATACTTATGCGTATAGAAACATTGCCTTCTATACGCTGTATATTTTCTGTCGTCCATCCTGTTTACTTTAAAGAGGTTGTCCGTTCAGGACCACTTTCTGTGGAATGAAGAATAGCTGAACAGACCTCACACGCAATGTCTCAGAAACCAAAAGTGGCTACACATCAGGAACTGAGGCAGCGGAATATGGGCAGCAGCTCAGGAGGCAGGGAGACAAGTGTACTTTATTATTTTTTTAAACTTAACCCTTCCCTGGTTATTCCACAGAAAGTGGTCCTGACCAGACAACCCTTTTAACTGTGCTGTCCTGAAATACAGACATTCATGACCTTTATATCACCAAGTCCCTCAAACTGCTGGATATTACCAAAACTTGTTTATAACTGTCTGACAGTGCCTCCCTTGCTGCTCTAACTTAAGGTGGGCTTCACCTCTCCCTTACTGCCAGACCTAAAAACAAGCATGGTGGGAAAGTTAGTGTACTTTTCTCTCCGCAATGCACCTTCCAGGTCATTTCTCCTGTACCTACCCTTACTTTCTTTCCCTTTGTTTGAGGTCCACTGTCAGAATCTTCTGGCCATTTCTCCTGAAAGTGGCTTTTGTCTACCTGGCTCATCTCAGTTCTTGACTGTTCCTTGACTGCTTTTCTACCTGAATTTCAAACTTGTAATCCTCTGAAGTTTCTACACTCATCATGGGTGATTTCAACATTCCCACTGACAGCCCAATCTCCCTATCTGCCTCTCAGTTTCTTTCTTTAACTTCACCACTTCACCTCACCACTGATTACCCTACACACCAAGATGAGAACTCACTGGACCTGGTATTTCTCCAATTAGTTCTCAAATTTTGCCAATGATCTTTTCACAGCTCTCTGATCACAACCTTGTCCCACTCTCTTTTAGAAATACTCATCCTCCTCTGGATACCCACCACAGGTTACAAGCATAGTCCCAGTATGGACTCATGTAATCCTTTTACTGTCCAAAGTAGACCCCTTGAGAGGTTTGTCTCAGCAGATATATTGTTGCCATATTGGGTCTTTAAAGAAAACCTTTCACCCCGGCACCCAGGGCAGAGCGCGCCCGACCCCTCGGTAGAGCCCCAGTTACTTACCTGTCCTGCAAGTCCCACCACGGAGAAATCACCGCCCGGTAGTCTGCGCGCACAATGTGTACATGACAAGAGATGAGTCCAACGTCCATAGGAAATCACTGGAGCAGTGGTTTCCTACTGACATTGGACTCATCTCTTGTCATTTACACATCGCGCGCACAGACCGTTGGGCAGCGATGTCTTTGTGGTGGGACTGACTTCTGGAGTGGGACTTGCAGGATGGGGACAGTAACCAGAGCTCTACCAAGGGTTGGGCGGACTCTGCCTCGGGTGCTGGGGTGAAAAGTTTCCTTTTACACCAACTACTCTAGAATGAAGTAGTATTGGTGACAGGAAGGCACCTTGTCACTTTGTCTAGACTCTTTGGGTTAGCTATTTAATATAATTTGTTCCCATGTGATTCACCAATGAATCCTATAGTTTGGATTTTTATAAAATTTTATTAATTTTCAAAATAAACGAACAACAAATAAGCAGACGAATTGAGCAGACAACAATAGCCCAGAATAACTGTGCAGTGAGTGTAACATTACTCAGATAAAGATTGAAACAAACAATCATGTGTCACTCTTTGTAACAAAACAATTCACAAAAACTCTCCGCGATGCCAAACTGGGGCCTCAATGGAGGCCAATTTCAACCGTGCTTAGAACTTCTGCCCAATCATAGCCAAATCAAACCCCTTGGTTCCACCACCTGAGTGGGACCAGAGATAATAAAGAAAAGAGTTAAGAAAAAAGGAAAGAGGGATGAGAAAGGGGAGCCAGCCAGAAAAGAAGGAAGTAGGGAGGTGGAGAGGAGGGAAGGGAAGGGGGGGAAGGGAGGGAAGTGGAGAAGGGGAGACTCACATAGTGTTCTGCTCCTCCTCACAGAATGCCCTTTACAAAATTCACTCCGCCACTACCACCCTAAGGGTTATCAGATAAATATGAAATCCAGGGACGCCAGACCTTTTGAAATTTCTCCTCCCTGTCATGTAAGATAGCGTGTAGTCGGTCATTGACCATAACCCAATTAAGTTTTACTTTCACTAGCTCAAGAGGAATAGCCGCTTTCTTCCAAGAAGTAGCAATAGCAATTTTCTCTGCCAAGAAAAGAAAGGACGCAAATTGTTGGGTGGCCTTCGGCGTCCCTGGAAGTTTCACATTTAGGAGAGCATGGGATGGAGACAGTTGTACATTGCATTGTGTCAGAGAATATAACATATTAAAGATCCTCCTCCAAAATCGTTTGACCTTTGGGCACGCCCACCATGCTTGGAACATAGAACCTTCCTCGCCACAGTGGCTAAAACAAAAGGGTGAATAATCAGGGACCATTTTGGCTATCCGAGCCGGCACCAGGTACCAGCGTAGTAAGACTTTATAATTAGCCTCAACCAGGGCTGCGTTAATGGATACTTTAGCTGTATTGGTAGCGACATCTTGCCATTCTCGGGTAGAGAGGGAGATCGCCAGATCCCTTTCCCATTGGGCCATATAACTTAACTTATTAGGGGGTGAAATGAAATGAGCGTATAATAGGGAGAGTGTGTGTTTCCCAAGAGGCGAATTAATACACATACTTTCAAAAAAAGTCATAAACAAATACCTTGTCTATAAAAATAGTTACCGATTCTATATAGGCCTTTGTCAGACCACCATTTAAAGGCCTCTGGACGCCGTCCCGGCTCGAAGTCGGGGTTAGCGAACAAAGGAGCTGCTGGGGTATGATCCGAAACTAAACCAAAAGAGCGGCTGACACGATCCCATAGGGCCAGGTTCAAAGAAAGGAGTGGGCACAGAATTGTGGGTCGTTTCCGCATGGGAATCCAGGGCAGCAGGTCTATAGGAACGGTCGGACAGGCAAATTGTTCTATGTCAAGCCAACCCGGACGAGCAAAGGTCCGGTGCAAGGAAACAATTGGTGACAGGCGGGCAACATAATAATATTTAATCAGATTAGGTAAACCATTGGTACGGCTAGCATAAAGAGTGCGTTGGGCCACCCTACAGCGGCGGGGACCCCAGACAAAAGCAAGGATATCTTTTTGCAGACCTCGCAGGAAGGGGATCAGAACATCTATAGGGACTGTGCGGAAAAAATAAAGAAATTTGGGAATCCTATAGTTTGCATGTTGGTGGCATAACCTAGTTATATGCTACCAATATATATTATATGTTGTTGCAACCTCTTTAACTAATGTATATTTAAATAAAATATATAAAAGCTATTAAAAAAAAAAGTAAAGTGACACAAAATTAACAGAACCGCTCCTCTACATACAAGTTGTCAATCTGTTACAACCTGGGGCAACGAACATTACTCATTTGTCAGTTTAAGGAGGGAAAAACAATGACCTTTACATTTTTCAAAGAAACACAATATAGGTCACTTTGAAGAACCAGTCTTAAAAATTCCAGTGAAAAAAAACTTGGCCTAATATTTTCATAGTTGACTTAGAACAGAATCAATTTATCTGTCAACACAATTTAAATATACTTTCAGGTTACAGGATGCGCATAGAAAATGTTTATAAACTGGCTTCTGTCTTGGCGTCTCTGATATGTCTGAACAGGTGTATTCCCAGTATGGCCGATTTTTCACCTTTCAGCTTGGCTTGCTGTGCTCTGTATCTAGGAATGGTGCTACCTGTTATCTACTGTACATAGTTTACCGCTGACACTTTTTCTAGTAATCATCCAAACATCTATGTAACTATTACATGAATGCTGTACCCTAGTCAAAATAACTCACTTACTTGTTATTCATTTCATGAAATATAGAATTCAGTTCATGTTAAAGTTAAGTAGGAACATATTTGTAACAGTTCTTCCAGTTTAGAGCAACTCTACAGGCAACATTTATTATTTATATGTATATAATGGACAACTCTACAGCAATGCGCATACAGACCATTGAATTCATAGCAGTTCCTGTCCTTAGACACCCATGTTTTTCTTTTTTTGCTTATGAATATTTTCTTTTTAGATGTTAGAGGAAACCATAGTACCCAGAGGATGGGTACCAACATGGTGAAAATATACAAACTTGTAAAAGTTGCCCTGGCTGAAGTTGAGTTGTAATGTTCACAAGGGTAGAATTGCAATTTTTTTTAATACAAGGCCTAAAAGGGAAAAACTGCACTGTACCACACAGTTAAGTAGTTTAAAGGGGTTATCCAGCGCTACAAAAACATGGCCACTTTCTTTTGGAGACAACACGACCCTTGTCTCCAGTTCAACGTGCGGTTTACAATTAAGCTCCATACACTGCAATAGAACTTAACAACAAAACCCCGCCCAAGCTGGAGACAAGAGTGGGGCTGTCTCTGGAAGAAAGTGGCCATGTTTTTGTAGCGCTGGATAACCCCTTTAAATTTCAGTACTAAGTAAGAAAGAAAAAAACCATGTAAATGTATAGACTTTACTATTTGTTAGCATAATAACAAAGGAGGCACAAAAACAATGATACTGTGTAAAGAACACTAGGAAAGAAAGAAAAAAAACTTTGTGAGCGGTAACGTCTTCTGTGTGAACTAGTCCTTAGATATGGTAAACTTACACTTGGTGAGTGGTGAGGATTTCACCACTCCTAAAAGCAACACACCCAAAGATAATTATGCGAGGCTCGCTGTGATCCTCCCGGTGTGAACTCCCAGTTCCCCGATCTCCGAAATACCAAACAATAAAAAAATAAATAAATAGGAGAGCGAACTTTACGTCAGATGAAATCATAAATATATGTATCATTGAAGAAGGGAGCACAGATGTTACTCACGCTCAGGAGGGGAGTTTTGGAACACTCCCCTCCACTCCACCAGAAAGATCTCAGTAGGCATCCAGATCAGTCTCTGTTTCCTGTAGCTACCTTTCAGCATCTGGACTGGGATTCCTAAATCGATTTATCAAGTAAATTAAGGGTTCAGTATATTCTTTACTAGGTTTTATTCATAGCCCAACCGTATTGAGATATCAAATCTCTTTCTCAAGGACATTCTGTCTCAAGGTCCTTGAGAAAGAGATTTAATATCTTGACCAAGGCTCCCAGCACCGATCCCACTCCTGCTGCAAACTGTGGCAATGAGCAGCATACTTTCCTATGCTCCTGATCGGCTGTCAGCTGAGCGGCGTGGGAGGGGACGTACTGGGCGGGCAGAGGGTGTTTCTCAGGGCCGCCCACTATGCATATTCATAGTGAGCAGCAATGGAGGGGGCGGGCTGAGCGGTCAGAGGGGGTAGCTCAGGACCGCCCACTATGCATATTCATATAAGCATAGTGAGCGGCAAAGGAGGGGGCAACACGGGAGGGGGCGGGCCAAGCTGGTGCTCTGGCCAGCCCAGTGACGCCCCAGTAATTGAAACACATTACAAAGTTATATAACTTTGTAATATGCTTCAATCACCTATCTGCCTCCCTTCCCTATGTTTCCCCCCTCAACCCCCCACCAGGAAGTGAAGTAAACTCATTCTTACCTAATGACTGTTGACCCCAGGCTGCTCTGTGGCAGCCATTTTGTGACAATGACATCATCAAGAGGGAGGCAGGTCTAAGCCCTGTTAAGCCAACCTCCCTTTGTCACATGAGTCAGGTTGCTCAGCTCTCATTGGCTGAGCAAGATATAAGACATCTAACAGTTTTACAGAATCAGTTAGACATCACAGGAAACAAAGTGCATCATGGGAAAGCCCAAACCAGGAAGTAAAGAAAAAGTGAAGCCACCAACTGGAGTTTCAGGGACCTGCAAACAGCGGGAAATTCAAATGGAGACAGACTCCGGAGGGATGGTATTTGTAAAAACTATGCTTATGATTATGACCTTTTTTTTTAATCAGCGCCGGAATACCCCTTTAAGCCCCTCATTAGCATAGGAGCAATTACCGAATAGTTTTTGTGTCCGTTTTGATCCGCTTTTTTTTTTTGCATCCGTTTTTTCGATCCGTTTTTTGCAAAAAAACGGATTGCAAAAACGTAGTGTGTATCCAGCCTTACATTGTTCTGTGCAGCTGATTCAGAGATACAGTATCTTCCTAAACAATAAGGACAATAAGTAGTCCTCTCCATAATGTGTGTGAGCCCAATAGTCTTGGAGAAGCAGAAAACTCCGCCCACCAGCTGCTGATTGGCAGTTATCTATCCATGCTATATAATCGTCAGCTGGAGGGTGGGGGTAGGGGTGTTGCAAGAATCCTATTCTACTGCATATAAGAGAATGGCTGAACAGAATGATGTAATAGACCGATCTATTCAGCATTTCTCTCACTGGTTTATGCTGCCCTCATTTAAGGCAGTATACATTTAGTGACAGATTCCCTTTTAGATTAGAAGCTGAGAATTATATCCTGCACACAGAACAAGAGAAGTAGTAATGTACAGTGTAATATAAATATAGTAGGATCAGATACTGAGAATTATTTCCAGCAAATAGGACTAGGTAAGGGGCAGTCTGTAGTATCAATATAAACATAACCTCAGATGAGAATGAGAACTGAGAATTATACTTAGCATACAGGACTTAAGAGTTGTACTGTGTAGGGACCGTATAAACTTTATAACATCAGAAACTAAGATTTTACCAGGCATTTAGAACAAAAGAATCGGCACTGTACCATATATATATATATATATATATATATATATATATATATATATATATATACACCAAAACAGACACTGAGAACTATGCCAAGCAAAAAAGTTATGAAATGGCATAGCTCACTGTCTTTATATACCCAGCATAGAGGACTAAATAAGGGGTACTGTGCAATGCAAGCTCTTACTGTTCTTCTGTACCCACTTAATCAAAGTGTCACTGTCGTTATAACTTTCAAAATCTGAATCAACAGTAGATGTGTTATAAAGCAAGTTTGCAAGAAAGCTTTTTTTTATTTTTTTTTATTTTTATTTATCACGCTTTAACTCCTTAAGGACTGAGGCAAATTTTATGAATATGACCTGGTGTCACTTTATTCATTAATAACTTCTGAAAGCTTTTACCTATCCGGCTGATTCGGAGATTGGTTTCTCGTGACATATAGCACTTTAAATTTCTGGTAAATTGAAGTCGATACTTATAACGAATCTTTATGAAAAAAAACAAAATAACTTGAAAAATTGCATTTTTCTAGCTTTACTTTATGTTGGCAGCATTTATTAAACTATCTTTGAATTTATTCAGACAATAGGAAGCCTAAAACGTTAGCAGCAATTTGCAAAGTTAAAATTTCAAAATCAGATTTTTTTTTAGGGACCTGTTCAGGTTTAGGCTACGTTCACACTGCGTACGATTCCGTCCGCAGTTCTTACTCCGCCGTACATGTGCGGCTGAAACTACGGGCGTGGGAAAAATCGGCACAGTTATGCTTCCCTAGCTTGTTTGGAAGCGGTCTGAGGCAGGTAATTTACTTGGAAATCTTCGCCCAGCCCAGTAAACCACACAGAACCTTTTGGATCGAAAAATCAAGTTCAATTTGGCTGAAATAAGTACTTCGTACGGGACCGCATGGAAATCCACGGCCGTGAGTTTCAACATTTCCATCTTCAAACAATGGTCTTGTTCATTTTTCACGGCGCCGTATACAATCCGGCCATAAGCTCATACATAGTGTGCATTGTGCGGGCGTATATTGTATACTTTCAAGCGAACACATCAACCTCAAAACTATGTGCGTATATTCGCGGTTCGCACTACAGACGGATTCATACGCAGTGTGAACATAGCCTGAAAGTGTATTTGAGGGGACTGTATGTTAAAAAGCACCACAAAGCACCCCACTTCAGAAACTGCACCCCCCCACACACTCTGCAAAAGCACATACAGAAAGTGTTTTAACCCTTTAGGTGAGTCACAGAAATAAAAGTGGGTACAAAAATTGAAAATGTCAATTTTCTGTGCAGAAATTTTATTGTAATCCAATATCTTTCATGATTTTAAACCCATTAACAGAGAAATGCACCCCAATATTTATTGCCCCGTTTCTACGGTTTACAGAAATACCCCATATGTGGCCCTATTTCACTATTTGACGCAACCACAAGCCTCAGATATAAAGGAGCGCCTAGTGAATTTCAACGCCTTGTTATATTTGGTCATTTTTGACTGTACCACTTCAGGTTGGCAGAGGCTGTGGGGTGCCAAAACATAAAGAACACCCCTAAAAGGGACATCATTTAGAAAACTACACCCCTCAAGGAATGTAACAAGGGGTGCGGTGAGCAATTGAACCCCACAGGTGCTTCAAAGATTTTCAGAACAATGTGGCGTGAAAAAAGAAAAAATTACATTTTTTACACTAAAATGTTGTTTTATTGCCTTCAATTTTTCATTTTCACAAAAATGGAAATACCTCACATGTAAACATAAAGGTATGTGTGAAGAATGACCTGGTGCTCACGATGGGTCTGTTCGACCTTAATATATGGTTGGAAGAGCCACTTGGAGCATTGGGTATAGGGCGAGTGTGCCTTATAATATGAGGACGCACGCACTTGTATACATGTGAATAGTTGAGCGGACTTGATGGTACTGAATGCTTCCGAAGGGTGGTAGGCAGACCTTTAGTACCGCTTTAATTAACTTGTACGAATGGTCTGGTTCTTTTCGAGTCCTATTTCAGATAGAGACAATGGAGTGAATAACAGATGAAAAGTGGTAAATATTGACCAAAGAATGAGGCTGGGGCTGGTGGTCTGTCACCCGGTGGGCGGGCTGGAAGGTATGGAATCATATGGCTAAGGGGGAGGAGTGGTAGTAGGGGATAGAGACAGGTTGCAGTTGTTAGTGGCGAGATGTCTCGCAGTTGGCGTCAGGGAAATTGGGCCTCTGGAAATGTAATTATGGAAATCATGTCTGAAACTATAAGTGAACCGGGTTCAGGTTCGAGTCGATCCGAACCTGAACGTTCGGTTTTTGATTAGCTGGGGCTGCTGAACTTGGATAAAGCTCTAAGGTTGTCTGGAAAGCATAGATACAGCCAGTGACTATATCCATGTTTTCCACATAGCCTTAGGGCTTTATCCAAGTTCAGCAGCCACCGTGAATCAAATGCCAAAAGTTCGGGTTCGGATCGACTCGAGCATGCTCAAAGTTCGCTCATCTCTACTGCTGATGTCTTTCTCAATAGTGGGGAATATATGCTTTACCTCTCTTTTTCCTGCTTATATAAGTTTTTGGTTTGTTTTAATAAAAGCAAAAATAAAGTGTTAAAAAAAACAACAAAAAAAAACTAAGTGCCAAGAAGGCGCAGGACGAGCCTCCAAAGGGAAGGAGCGCCAATTGGCTTTTGGAAGCTGGATTTCACTGGAATGGATTTCAAGGGTCATGTCGCATTTACAAAGCCCTTGTGCTGCCACGATACTGGAAACCCCCCACAAGTGACCCCATTCTGGAAACTTAACCCCTCAAGGAATCTTACAAGGGGTGCAGTGAGCATATGGAGCCCACTGGTGTTGGACACAAATGTGGAACAATGTGACGTGAAAGTGAAAATTTTCATTTTTTTCACTTTCATGGCACAAATGTGCCCGTCATCAAGGGGTCCATATTCTCAATGCACACCTTGTTAGAATCCTTGAGGGGTGTAGTTTCCAGTATGGGGTAACTTTTGGGGGGTTTCCACTGTCTTGTCAGCCATGGCGACATGGCGTTTATCATCCATTCTAGCCAAATCCAGCCTCCACAATCCAAACGGTGCTCTTTCCCTTCAGAGGCTTCCCTGCACCCACATGGCGCTTTATGTCCACATGTAGGGTATTTACGGACTCTACACATTTGCTCTACACATTTTGTGTGTTTTTTTCTCTTTTAACCCCTTGTAAAATGAAAAAAATCAAGGCTAGACCAACATTATAGTGTAAAAAATGTAATATTTCATTTTCACGCCACATTGTTCTACATTTGTGCCCCTCACCAGTCGGGTCCATATGCTCACTACACCCCTTGTTACATTACTTGTGGGGTGTAGTTTCCATAATGGGGCCACTTGTGGGAGGGTTATTACTGGCTTGGCAGCACAGGGAGTTTTTAAATGCAACATGGCCTTCGAAATCCATTCTACCCAAATCCAGCCCCAAAAAGCTAAATGGCGCTCCTTCCCATTGGAGGCTCGTCTTGTGACCGCATAGCGCCTTAAGACCATATGTGGGGTATTTCCGTACTTGGGGGAAATTTCTCTACGTTTTGTTTTGTTTCTTCTCTTTTAACTCTTTGTGCAAATGAGAAATGTCAAGACTAGATCAATAATGTTGTGTAAAAATTGCATTTTTTACACTTAAACATTGGCCTAGCCGTGAATTTTTTATTTTCCCAAGGGTGTAAAAGAGGGGGGGGGGGGAAAAAACACAAAACGTGTAGAGTAGTTTGTCCCGAGTACGGAAATACCCCACATGTGAACATAAAGCGCCATGCGGCCGCAAGACGGGACTCCGAAGGGAAGGAGCGCCATTTGGCTTCTGGAGGCTGGATTTGGCTGCAATGGATTTCAAGGGCCATGTTGCATTGACAAAGACCCTATGCTGCCTGGACAGTGGTAAACCCCACAAGTGACCTCATTCTGGAAAATACACCCCTTAAGGAATCTAACAAGGTGTGCAGTGAGCACATGGACCCCACTGGTGACGGGCACAAATGTGGAACAATGTGACGATTCCTTGAGGGGTGCAGTTTCCAGAATGGGGTCATTTTGGGGGGTTTCCACTGTCTTGGCAACACAGGGCCTTTGTAAATGCGACATGGCATTCACCATCCATTCTAGCCAAATGGCGCTCCCTCCCTTCGGAGGCTTACTCTGCAAACGCATGGCGCTCTATGTCCACATGTGGGGTATTTCCGTAATAGGGGGAAAATGCGCTACGCATTTCGTGTTTTTTTTTATCTTCTAACCCCTGTTGAAAATGAAAAAATAAAGACTAGATCAATGATTTAGTGTAAAAATTAAAAAAAAAAATTTACACTAAGTGTTGGTCTAGCCTTGATTTTTTTTCATTTCCACAAGGGGTTAATAGAGAAAATAAATGCAAAACGTGTAGGGTAATTTCCCCGCAGTATGAAAATACCCCACATGTGGACATAATGTGCCATATGGGCACAGGGCAAGCCACCAGAGGGACAGAGCGCCATTTAGAGGCTGGAATGGAGGATGGAGGCCATGTCACATTTACAAAGCCCCTGTGCTGCCAGGACAGTGGGAACTCCCAACAAGTGACCCCATTCTGGAAACTACACCCCTAAAGGAATCTAACAAGGGGTGCAGTGAGCATATGGACCCCTTGATGACGGGCACATTTGTGCCATGAAAGTGAAAAAAATGAAAATTTTCACTTTCACGTCATATTGTTCCACATTTGTGCCCAACACCAGTGGGCTCCATATGCTCACTGCACCCCTTGTAAGATTCCTTGAGGGGTTAAGTTTTCAGAATGGGGTCACTTGTGGGGGGTTTCCAGTGTCTTGGCAGCACGAGGGCTTTGTAAATGCGACATTACCCTTGAAATCCATTCCAGTGAAATCCAGCTTCCAAAAGCCAATTGGCGCTGCTTCCCTTTGGAGGCTCGTCCTGCGCCTTCCTGGCACTTAGTTTTTTTTTTTTTTTTTAACACTTTATTTTTGCTTTTATTAAAACAAACCAAAAACTTATATAAGCAGGAAAAAGAGAGGTAAAGCATATATTCCCCACTATTGAGAAAGACATCAGCAGTAGAGATGAGCGAACCTTGAGCATGCTCGAGTCGATCCGAACTCGAACTTTCGGCATTTGATTAGTGGTGGCTGCTGAACTTGGATAAAGCCCTAAGGCTATGTGGAAAACATGGATATAGTCATTGGCTGTATCCATGTTTTCCAGACAACCTTAGAGCTTTATCCAAGTTCAGCAGCCCCAGCTAATCAAATACCGAACGTTCAGGTTCGGATCGACTCGAACCCGTACCCGGTTCACTTATAGTTTCAGACATGATTTCCATAATTACATTTCCAGAGGCCCAATTTCTCTGATGCCAACCGCGAGACATCTCGCCACTAACAACTGAAACCTGTCTCAATCCCCTACTACCACTCCTCCCCCTAAGCCATATGATTCCATATCTTCTAGCCCGCCCACCGGGTGACAGACCACCAGCCCCAGCCTCATTCTTTGGTCAAGATTTACCACTTTTCATCTGTTATTCACTCCATTGTCTCTATCTGAAATAGGACTCAAAAAGAACCAGACCATTCGTACAAGTTAATTAAAGCGGTACTAAAGGTCTGCCTACCACCCTTCGGAAGCATTCAGTACCATCAAGTCCGCTCAACTATTCACATGTATACAAGTGCGCGCGTCCTCATATTATAAGGCACACTCTGGGTCACCAAGGGGTCCATATCACCGCTGCCCCCCTTGTTAGATTGCTTAAGGGGTGTAGTTTCCAGAATGGGGTCACTTGTGGGGGGTTTCTACTGTCCTGGAAGCACAGAGGCTTTGTAAATGCAACATGGCAAGCCTCTAATGGGAATGGCGGCCATGCCTATTTAGTTGAGGAAAAGGGACAATTTTAATTTATTTGGGGGTATTATGCTAATTATTAGTTTATAAGGTTGAAAAGGACAGGTGTCCATCAAATTCAACCTTTGTTCATCCAGAGAAAGGCAAAAAACCCTTGGGAGGCAGACAACAGTAGCCTCATCACAAGGAAAAAATTCCTTCCCAACTCCATAATGGCAATCAGAATAATCCCTGGATCAACGTAACCCTTGAATTAGGAATAAGGGATAGAATTTAGAAAATTTAGAACTCCAATTACGTGTGGTAAGCCTTTATGCAGAGGCCATGGTGATCAGGACAGGTGTCACACTGGAAAATGGTGTCCTTCCTGATCCCCCTTTTGTGGTTCACTCTGCACTTCTTTTGGGATTTCCCTTTTTTCCAGCGTGGGGTACTTCACCTGGAAAATGTTGTCCCTGTACGATGCGGGGTCCTTCATATCCAGAAGCGCTGGGGCTCTCTCCGTGGCTGCTGAATATCAGGGCTTTTATTACTACTTCCTGGAATTCAAGGTATTTCCCCAGGTGGCCGGCACATCGATACAGTACACATCAATGGCCAGATGTATGGCCACCTTTTTATACCACGTTCTGTTTTTTCTCGTGGCGTTATATGGTTTGAGGACTTGATACTGACTAAAATATACTGACTGAAATATACGTAGTGTGAACATAGCCTTAGGCTGGGTTCACACTACGTATATTTCAGTCAGTATTGTGGTCCTCATATTGCAAACAAAGCCAGGAGTGGATTAAAAACACAGAAAGGATCTGTTCACACAATGTTGAAATTGAGTGGATGGCCGCCATATAACAGTAAATAACTGCCATTATTTCAATATAACAGCCGTTGTTTCAAAATAACAGCAAATATTTGCCATTAAATGGTGGCCATCCACTCAATTTCAACATTGTGTGAACAGATCCTTTCTGTGTTTTTAATCCACTCCTGGTTTTGGTTGCAATATGAGGACCACAATACTGACTGAATCAGCCGCTAGGCGGCAGTACAACGTACCTGGATAAAGATAGCCGAAGATGGGCGAAAAAAGCCAAAGAAAGACGACGGAAACCGGCGGGTGCCGAAGATAGACGACGGAGAGAGGACGCCGCGGGACTGCAAATCTTTGCTCCGGACACCAGGATCAGGTGCTCACACACCACACACACCTGCTCTGCACACCTCAGATAACTGAGGGGTGCAGATCAAGGTTTAAATATTTATTTTTACTTAGCCCGGCCGGCCAATAGCGGCGATCTGGAGGGTGGCACCATGGCCCCCTTCACTATACACACTGATGGTGATTGGTCCTGTTTTGGACAGCACCAATCATCATTGATTTCTAGGTCCTCGGGTCACCGATGACCCGGGAACAGGAAAATCACTGTAGTTGGCTGGTTTGAATAAATCACCCAATTACAGTGATTGTTGGCATGGGGGGTGTAATCCACCCCCTGTGCCAACAAGCTAAGATGGCCTGCTGTGTATTACAGCAGCCATCATTACCCGATCGCTGTGTGTTTACACACAGCATTTAGGTAAACCGTGGGCGTAAAGGTTCGCCCGTTTGCGTTAAGGCACGGGCTGCGGAAGTGTAAATTTACGACCGTGGTCGTTAAGGCGTTAAAACAAAGCTATACTTACCAGAAATCGAGGTCCATTCTCCTGAAGGCAGATTTTTTTGTCTTGTGCTGGTTAAAAAAAAAAAAAAAAAAAAGAGACTAAATGCAGAAAGTCACAGCAGTACAAAGTATCACACCCCAATGCATCCATCAATCGAATGACTGCCTTCTCTGTGAGCGTGCAAATGACCAGGACTTCCTGTGTTTAGTCTCTTTTTTTCCCCTGCTGATTTATATTTTGAAAGTAATAATGACAGTGACACTTTAAACAACTCCTATGCTGAAATGAAAGAGGCAGCCTCAAAGCTGGATTACAAATTACAGGTATGTACATACATAGCAAAACATGTTTCAGACACAAGAGTGAGGAAGACAAAATATCACATTGTTTTACTATTGAAAAGTTGAAAACATGTAAACAAATCAGACGTGCCTTCAGATTCCATGATAAGATCAGGTTAAAAGGTTTGACTAGAAAATTCCTCATTATAGGTGTTCAAAACTTCCTGCAACTCTTAGCAACCCTTCATTATCGTTTTGAAAACGCCAGACGAAAATATGTCCCAACAATTTGAATGCACTCACTGCTGCTCATCAAAAAGAAGACCAAGAAGGCAAAAACAAGTTGGGCCACTATATCTTTTTTGAGACAACTTATATCGTAATGTGTCATCTAAAAAGACAAAATTACAAGGCACCTAGTATTATGTTAATTAAATAAAAATACACATAAAGCAGGAATTTTTAACAATAAACATTACATTTTAAATTGAAACGGTTATGAGACATTTCCAGAACACAGCTTTGTCCACTGGTTAAATAATAAAGAGAATTTGTAATTGTCGAAATCTTTATGAACTGCTATATAGTTGGAAGATGTTTTATCTCTGAACTCACATTTACTCCACAGCAGTATACTGGTAAACACCTCCTGGTCTGTACTGTAACAATCGTACCAATTTCTAACATCAGGAGTTTTAAGTTTACCCTGAAAACTCATCTTTCTAGGCAGACATATAACATCCCCTAATCGGTGGACCATGCACCTCATGGGGGACATTTATTAAGAGTACGAATATACTGGTCCTCAATTAGGACCTCCCCCCATCCTTCCTGCTGCATTCACTAAGAGGGGCAAGCCTCTCAAATACATCCGGTGGGACCTGCGCCTGCTGCGCTCTTGAACAGGTGTAGATTTCTGTCATGATTTACATCTTTTTCATGGCGTATGCCTTAGAAGCAACGTTTATAAATGTTCCCCTTATCTTTATCTCTTCTGCACTAGATTTTGTATGAAAACACCACACTATGTATTGTATTTATGTCCAGTGGATCTTGAATTGGACACAGAATTTATTTTTAATCACACCATTATTTAATCACTAATTGATTTATTAATTGTGTAACTGACTATTAGCATGTATCGTACATACCATGATAGTATACACGATACATAGTATACACGATACTATCAACATACAAGTTCATCAATGGAAAAAGTTAACTTAACGGGAACCTGTCACCCCCCGTGCCAGGGCAGGGCCCGGCCGACCCCCGGTGGAGACCCTTATAATTAGTCTAAATTAGAGTCTCTTTAATGTATATATTGGTTTTCATTTACTTCAAGCAGGTAAAGACAGTGGAACATGAAAACTGATATTTGCAAAAGTGTGAGTTTATTTACAGTGATAGAACGGTACACATTAGTATCGTACTGTACCAGTACAAAGTCCAGCCTATGACCAAATAGCATACAGGGACCAAATATGGAGAGCCAGCGGTCCAATAGCCTAACACATCAGCGTACGGCAGAGATGACTGTGTGTATAGCAATGGTGTTACCGTGATTCAGTAGTTCTCACTGGTCAGAGTTACCGGTCGGCGGACTAATCTTCTGCGTCCAACGCGTTTCCTGCATAAGCATTCATCAGGGACAAAGCTAGGAGCTGTGTGGACAATGGTGTCTGCATGGCTCTGATGGCGGCCATGTACTAATGTCAGTGGTACAGGTTTATATAGCCTGAGCGCGGCACGCAATCCGCCTATTCTGTGTGTCAGCTGATCCGAGAAGCCCGGTCACGTGATAGTGACGTATGAGGCTCCCGGTCATGTGCTTCTGACGTATGATGCAGGGGGCGGGCGGCCGGTCTCATAATGATGCAACTGGGATCGTGGGGAATCTACGCCCCGTTCCCGGCTAATGATATGGCAGAGTAAAATAAATGGCATCGGCATCGGTGAGTATGGTGTCTTGATAACGGCAAGTCTAGAATGCGCAGTGGTGGTAAATATATCGTAATGTTAACAGTGATCTGGAAGCAATCATGGGGATATAGCTAGGGGTATAGGGGAGTCACAGATATATAGCAACAAGGGAGCAAGTGCATGTAGTAAACAATGATACAAACGTATCTGTAGCTGACACATAGCAAATAAGTAGTGGCTGCGTACCACATATATAGCAATAGGTAGTGTCATGGTCTTACATAGGTCTATGGGCAGACATAGATATGCACAGTGGCAGCTGCGTAATCCATGTTAAGCAATAGGTGGTGACATGGTGGTACATAGGTCTATGTGCAGCCAGGCAGACCTACACATGCAAAGTGTGTATCCGTAGATCCACCCACGTACCCCGTGGGCAGTATAACGCCTACATGTCATAGTTGGTCAACGGGTTAATGTATCATAGTCTTTAACTATGCATGTATCCATGGGGCGATTGGGACCCTGCCATGGTCGGTTCTTGCCACTAGATATAGTCTGTGTGTCCAATTGTATATCAGCATATGTTTGCACACATAGTCATATGGTGTCCATCTAGTGGTTCTTGTTCATACGCGCTAAATGAAGCTGCTGTATTGAATATAGTCATTTAGTCCATGCGGTTTAAGAGATCTCATTTTAAATGTCCACTCAGCTTCTTTGCGCAGAATCAGATTTTCCCAGTCACCGCCTCTCACATTAGTTTTGATGACATCAAGGACCTGAAATGAGATATGTCTAGGGTCACAATTATGTACATCTTTGCAATGCAGCCCTATCGGGGTATCTCTCCCGTGTGTCACGTCACCCACATGCTCTCTCATCCTCTCTCTTAGGGGTCTGATCGTCTTCCCCACATAATTCAGGGGGCAAGAACATGTAAGTACGTATACTACCCCTCTCGTGGAGCAATTTGTGAACTCTTTTATGGGGTAATGGATGCCCGTGGCTGTGCTCACTACTATTTTGCTTTGGTTAACAAACTTGCACATAGAGCAATGCCCGCATCTAAATGTACCCGGTGTCTGTCTGTCTAGCCATGTGCCTGGCTTCTGAATAGGTGGTAGATAACTCGCAGTCAGTCTGTCCTTAAGGTTAGAGCCCTTCCTATATGTGATCTGCGGTTTAGATGAGATCATAGTAACTACGTCAGGGTCTCTTTGCAGGATATGCCAATATCTAGTGATGATATCTCGCACTTCATTGGCCTGGGCATCAAAGGTCCCAATAATCCTGCTGGGATTGTCATTGTTTATGTCACTCTTGGGGGTCAGGAGTGCCTGTCTGTCAGTCATGAGTGCCCTATTGTATGCTTGTCGTAAAGCTTTATTGGGGTATCCTCTGCTCTGTAGTTTAAGTCGGAGTTCGTGGGCCTGATCCCTAAAGTCTGTCAGATTGCTACAGTTCCGCCTTACTCTGAGATACTGTCCCGTGGGTATGCCCCTTTTAAGGGGGGTAGGGTGGCAGCTGTCCCACATAAGTAGTGTATTGGTGGCTGTAGCTTTTCTGTAGACTTTGGTCGCTAGGGTGCCTTCCTGATCTTTCCATATTTTAAGATCAAGGAATGTAATCTCTTGTTTGTCTGCCACATATGTGAAGTGGAGTCCAAGGTCATTAGTGTTAAGAATGCCCACGAATTCCCTGAAGAGGTCCATCGACGACGTCCATAGAATAAGGACGTCGTCGATGTACCTAAGCCAGAGCGGTATGTTTACCGTGAACCGGGATAAAACGTCATTGAAGACGATTTGGTCCTCCCACCACCCGAGGTACAAATTAGCATATGTGGGGGCACATGGGCTCCCCATAGCGGTACCCCGGCGCTGGTGGAAGGACCGCCCCTCAAATAGGAAGAAGTTGGAGGTCAGAGTGAATTCCAGTAGCTGAAGGAGGAAAGTGTTGTGAGGTTCGTACTGTCTCCCCCGTGTGCCTAGGAAGTGTTTGACAGCCAGAAGTCCCTTATCATGGGGTATAGATGAATATAATGCCTCAACGTCAAGACTAATGAGGAATGTTTCTCTATCAGACGTGATGCCGTCAATCCTTCTCAGAACGTCCATCGTGTCTCGGACATAGGACGGTAGACTCACCACAAATGGTCGCAATAACTGATCTATGTATATACTGACGTTTTGAGTGATATTATCAATCCCTGACACGATGGGACGTCCTTTTAATGGGTGTGTGCCTTTGTGGATTTTAGGTGTACAGTAGAAGACGGATGTACGTGGGTGTTCTGGGTCCATGAAGTCAAGTTCGTTGGTGCTAATCAATTTTTGTCGGTGTGCGTCGGTGAGTATCTTATGGAGTTGTTCCTGATATTTGCGTTTAGGATCAGTGGTAAGGGGGGTGTAGCAGTTTGTGTCATTAAGTATGTCAGTACACATTTTAACATACGTGTCCCTGTTCATGACTACAATGTTTCCCCCTTTGTCAGAGGGTTTGATGATAATAGATTTATCTCTTTCCAGTGACTGTAGGGCAAGTGATTCTGCGTATGTGATGTTATGTTCTATGTTTTTTCTCTCCCCTAGCATTCTCAATTCCTCTGTGACGGATTCAATGAACAGGTCTATCCTTGTGTAGTCGCCCATTGGAGGTGGCCTCCTACTCTTCGGTTTCAGGTGAGTAAATGGTCCTTCCCCCTCCGTCCTGTCCCCCTCTCTCGCTAGATCCTGCATGTCTTGAAGTAGCCCATAGTCCCTTTCCTCTATTCCCATGTCTGCACACTGTCTTCTACTCGTTTGGAGAAAATACTTTCTCCATTTAAGTTTCCTACCAAAAAGATTAATATCCTTGGTCCAGTTAAACGCATTAAATCTAACTGTGGGTATGTATGACAGCCCTTTTCTAAGGATACTCATCTCATTAATGGATAACATTCTCGAGGACAGATTGATGACCTGCATGTCGTCTGTTATTCGTCTTGTCTGTCTAGCCGGTTCCTGAGGGGGTATTGGGGTACTGTTTTGCCTAAAAAATTCTGATTGCCAGTCGTTCTTCCCTGGGTTCCTCTGCCTCTTCCCCTGGTGTATCCTCTATTCACGTTTTTGCCTCTCTGGTATGTAGTTGCCGGTCTCTCAGTATCGGAGGCTTCGTATTCAGATGAGGAAATATCGGTATCAGGGTTTTTCTTGCTCTGCTGTTGCTGTATACTCTCGTATACCCGTTTATCTTTAAAATCCTGTACGTCACGTTTGAATTGGTTGTGCTTCCTTTCCTTGATATGCGCAGTAAATCTGGTGATGGCGTCCTCCAGTAATTTTTCTTTTTTTGTATAGGAAGGGTCCTGTTTAAATTGGTTGGTCTGTTCAATAGCTTCGTTGAGCTGTGCTGTTAGTGTTTCAGACAGGACTTTTTCTTCCTCAAGAAGAATGTGCATCAGCCGCAAAGAGCCAGCAGTCGCCTCTTTCTCCCACCTCTCCTTAACTTTGGCGGTCCGTAGCCTTGAGGCGGGTACTAGTGGGTTCCTTAGTCCTCTTGGTACAATATTTTGTTTAATATAGTTTTCCAGACTCTGGATTTCCCAGTAGGAGCGTATATGTTCCTTATAGCATTTGGTGACTGTTTTAAATGCTGCTTTGCACGATGTAGTATTGGTACTAAAGGAGACTTCTTTTTCAGAGAACACCTCATTCACATCAGCCTGCCATTTAGTTGTATCCACTTTGCCAGTTAATAGCCCAGCCATGCCTTCCACAAAGGCGTATTAGACAGTCTAAATTAGAGTCTCTTTAATGTATATATTGGTTTTCATTTACTTCAAGCAGGTAAAGACAGTGGAACATGAAAACTGATATTTGCAAAAGTGTGAGTTTATTTACAGTGATAGAACGGTACACATTAGTATCGTACTGTACCAGTACAAAGTCCAGCCTATGACCAAATAGCATACAGGGACCAAATATGGAGAGCCAGCGGTCCAATAGCCTAACACATCAGCGTACGGCAGAGATGACTGTGTGTATAGCAATGGTGTTACCGTGATTCAGTAGTTCTCACTGGTCAGAGTTACCGGTCGGCGGACTAATCTCCTGCGTCCAACGCGTTTCCTGCATAAGCATTCATCAGGGACAAAGCTAGGAGCTGTGTGGAGAATGGTGTCTGCATGGCTCTGATGGCGGCCATGTACTAATGTCAGTGGTACAGGTTTATATAGCCTGAGCGCGGCACGCAATCCGCCTATTCTGTGTGTCAGCTGATCCGAGAAGCCCGGTCACGTGATAGTGACGTATGAGGCTCCCGGTCATGTGCTTCTGACGTATGATGCAGGGGGCGGGCGGCCGGTCTCATAATGATGCAACTGGGATCGTGGGGAATCTACGCCCCGTTCCCGGCTAATGATATGGCAGAGTAAAATAAATGGCATCGGCATCGGTGAGTATGGTGTCTTGATAACGGCAAGTCTAGAATGCGCAGTGGTGGTAAATATATCGTAATGTTAACAGTGATCTGGAAGCAGGAAACGCGTTGGACGCAGGAGATTAGTCCGCCGACCGGTAACTCTGACCAGTGAGGACCCTTATAATTACCCCGTGCACTAATTCCCGCTTTTGGACTAGCTCCTGTTGCCGAGATATCGTCGTCAGAAGCCGTGCGCACGCTCCCAAAGATGAGTCCGACGCTCATAGAAAATGACAATGACGGCTCCATTCATTCTCTGTGAGCATCGGACTCATCTCTTATCAGCGTGCGCTGGGATTCCGACGGCGATATCTCGGCAACGGGAGTGGGTCCAGAAGCGGGACCTAATGCACGGGGTAAGTATAAGGGTCTCCATCAGGTGGTCGGCCGGGATCTGCCCCGGCACGGGGGGTGACAGGTCCTCTTTAACTAAAAAAAGGAAGTTAAATTAAATTGGTAAATTGGATTGAAGACAATATCCCCCATTTCTTGTACTTAGAGCATGAATACCAATATCTTCTATTAAGGGAACATGAAATGTGCTACTATTGACAACACTATATGTGAATAAATATCCACATTTAGCCTTAAAAAGCAACTTTAGTGACAACTGATACTAGTGTGAATGGTACCATTATATAAAAAGTCTCATTTTGCTTTCAAATTTGTAAGCATTTGTAACTTTTTACCACCCATTTCATGGTGTGAAGTTAAACATCCAAATTCTTTACATAAGAGTAATTAGAGTATAACATCCATGTGACATGTACAAATCAAGTGGTTTACTATCTAAAAATCTAAATTGACAGAATAGTAAGATAAATATCAGAAAGCGGAAACTGCAGATCTGAGTGAGGCTATGTTCACACAATGTCAAAAATAGAGTAAAGGTGGCCGTTTTTGATATTTAAAATAACGTCCGTTATTGCCACCATTTACTGACTGGAATGGCAATGCATTGAAGTCAATGGGAAAACAGACATCCAATGCACACAATGTATTGAATAACGGATGTTTTTACCGCGGACGTCAAAATAATGAACATGATCATTATTTTCAGACGTCTTTTGCAAACAGCGGACTTTTTTTATTAGTTGTTCACACAGTTTTACTTTTGTCACCGTTCTTTCTCCATTTTTACTTTTAAATTCAATGGACTTTTCAATTAAGACACATCCAAAGGCCAATTAGTAACCCAAACTAGAATAATGTATTTATACATTATTTTAGACTCAAAATGACGGACGTCTTTTTAAATGGAGCAGAAAAAACATTGTGTGAACATAGCCTACGAGTGGCCCAGGATATAATTTTTAAGGGTAACTCAAGAGTTCCCTGATGGCGGACACTGGAAAAAAAGGAAGGATCTGACATGTTGCAGAGGCCATAAGTGAGTAAGAGTACTATGAATGATTGGCTTCACTCTGCAAAGATGGAGAGAAAAGATGTAGAGCCAAGATAGAGAGAATAAGGACAATCATTATTACAGGAGATGAGCGAACCGGGTTTGGGTTCGAGTCCATCCGAACCCGATCGTTCGGCATTTGATTAGCGGTGGCTGCTGAAGTTGGATAAAGCTCTAAGGTTGTCTGGAAAACATGGATACCGCCAATGACTATATCCATGTTTTTCACATAGCCTTAGGGCTTTATCCAACTTCAGCAGCCACCGCTAATCAAATGCCGAACGTTCGGGTTCGGATGGACTCGAGCATGCTCGAGGTTCGCTCATCTCTAATTATTACCAAAAATAGTTGTGTGGAGTTATAAGAAAACAATTACTGAAATGACAACTTTCTTAAAATGTATGGGATTAGTAAACATATAGGGGGGAATTTATGAAGACGGGCAGACAAGTACGCCGGTCTTATATTAAGCCCCGCCCCCTTTCACAGCAGCATTCACTAAGAGGCATAAACCTCTTAGTGAATCCTGACGGCCGGGCGCCTGAATCTGCGCCCGGCATACCAAATCTACGCCTGCTTCCAGCAAGTGTAGATTTGCGTCATGATTTGTGCCTGCGAGCACACGCCTCCTCCCTGCCTCATCACGCCCCCGCAAGCTCCGCTGGCCCGCCCATCAGGTGAGCGGGGCGCGGGAGGAGTACACCAGGGAGAAGGGGCAAATCTGCACCTTCTCCCTGGCGTACGCCTCTCGCGTAAGCTTCATAAATCCCCCCCGAAAGGTTTACCTGTAGTACATTCAATTTATCAATTAAATAGAACTCTTCAAAATTAGTTCAGTCCAAATCTCTACAAAACAATATTTGTGTTATATTAGGGTACAATATTTTATCCAGTCACTCGCTCTTGACTGTATTTGATGGCTTTGACACTTGCTCTTAACCTTTGCCTTTTCAAGCTCCCTAATTCAGATTCCTAGGTAATCATTTCTGATCTTTCAACACATATTTTCTCTTATTTGCACATTCTTTGAGTGGTTTCTAACTTTTCAAAAAAATAGTTTGATGAACTGATACCTGTGAAGTCATTATTAGAGTACCACTATACTCACAATTATCCTGCCCGTACATATAGCGGGAGTGTGCTGCACATAAAGTAGGGACAAGCACACAAAGTTTAACCATAAATTCTTGCAAAGGTTTTCGACCATACAGCTTGTAGCAATGAAGCACAATGAAACCATGTGCTTTATCTGTAAACGCTGCATGAGTAAAAATCACTTTCTCCAAAACCATGGCTAGTCACAGGAGAGCCCTGTGTGGCTGTGCAGCACATCGCCACAAACAGTAACGAAAGCCTTGTTCCAATGCTTGGGCATTTTGTACCAATAAAAACATCCAATTTTTATACACACAGCAAAGGGGTTTTCCAGGTAAAACTCATCGCTTTATTTTGCCCAGAAAAAAACTTTCATTTTATGGCCGTAAAATAAGTGTTATGGTATTTAGGTGTGTATTAAGGGCATTTTTGGGGCTATAACTTTTGCTATAGGGATTAAAAATACAACCAAAAATAGTAGCTCAACAATAGTTAAAAGAAATTTGCCAAAAAAAACAGCTTTTAAAAAAAACAAAACAAAATGGCTAAAAATGCAGTTGAAATTTCAGTTTTTTCTTTTTAGTTTAAAAATGCTTTTTTTTAAAGCAACTCTGTACCCACAATCTGACCCCCCAAAACGCTTGTTCCTTCGGATAGCAGCTTTTAATCCAATCATCTGCCAAATCAGGCAGATGTCTCCCTGTGTAATAGACACATCGATTAGCTTTTGAGCACAGTCTTTTAATCTGTCAAAAGATCATTGGCCTCTGCCCGCAAATAGCTCTGTGTAATAGGTGGCGCGCCGCCAACAGCTTAATAAAGCGAGGGCTTTAGAGATAGACATCACTAACAATGTCTGTGCAGCCATGCCTACACAAGTATAAAGCTGTGTAATAGGCAATTGGAATAAGTAATAGGATCTAGCAGATTGGCACCGACTGCGGGTCAGGCCTTCTAATATGCCCTGTCCATATTAAAAGTTTTAATCCCCCCCCCTATTTTATGAATAAAAATGAAATAAACATATTTGCTATAGCCACCAGTGGAATTGCCCGAAGTATTAACTTATCACATTCCTAAATAGTGTAAGCCCCAAAAAAAGGCAAAGTGCAACATTGCTGATTTTTGGTCACATCAAATCCCCAAAAAAATTGAATCAAAAGTGATCAAAAAGTCACACAAACGTAAGCAAGCTACCGATAGAGAGTACAAATCATGTGGCCCAATACACACAAAAAAAAAATTGAAGCCTTATAGGGATCAAAATAGAGCAATTTTAAACACATTTTTTTTTTTTTTTTAAGGTTTAAATTTTTAAAAGCCGTGACATAAAATAAGTAATATAAATTGTCTGTCCTTGTAATCTTAGTAATCTTACTGACTTGAGGAAGAAAGATAACATGACGGTTTTACCATAGGGTGAATTGTGTAAACACAAATGCCCTAAAATTTAAATTATTGCTTTTTTTTTCTCAATTTCACTATGCAAATAATTTTGTTTTGTTTTGCAGCATATTTGTGAGTGTTCCTTTTAGATCAATAGATGTTCACATATGAATATGCAACAAAACCAAGCCATGCACATTCAAATAACAATGGGAGAAGCTCCTTCAATACCAATAGTTACTGTATAAGTGCAAACTTAATGAGTGAAAAGCGCCACCTAGTGTCACTGACAATCATAGCTAGCAAAGTTTCCAAATGCGGTCAGACAAAAAAAAGAGAAAACATCAATTGTCCATAACTGTGTTTTCTGCTTGTTGTGAGGGTAAAAATCTAAAAATTCTAACAATTTCTATTTTTTGCCTTCAGGGTAACTAGCGCTTTAATAAATTTTCCAGGATAACTGTATTGTAAATAGCTATTAAAACAGAAGTCTGGTATTAATAAGGGCTGCAGAATCTGTTGGCGCTATACAAATAAATATTATTATTATATTATTATTAATATAAATGGTGTACAGATAAGATAACTGCATTCCTGTAATAGGTGAGGGTGGGTGCACTAGTGGCAAGACTTCACCCGCCTTAATAAAAAAACAAACAAAAAAAAACCAAAAACACACCAATAAAAATGCCATTCCCCCCTAACTAAAAAAAAAAAAAAGCCAGTGGACAGATGTTAGCTGGAACACAACGGAAGTTTATGATTTGCCTTACACGCCTGGCGGGTTTGGACTGAGGTATAGAATAAAGGTATCATGTCAGTTTCATGTAAGTGCATTACATAGACGTGGGAACCCCCCAAAAGTTCAATAATATTTTTGGGGTTCCATCATACATTTTATGGTATAAAAAATAAAACCAGTGTTAGAGTCACAATACGGCAATTTTAATCACAATTATTTGCAAACAAAAACAAAACAGTTTTACGATGAAAGTAAATAAATAGTGTAGGGATCTTCCCGGGGGATGGTGTGTTTGGACACAGTTCACAGCAGACTTGGACTTGTAAAATAACAGCTTGGCGTTTATTTGCAGCATAAACAGTCCATCAAACAGAAATACAGCATCACCGTGCTTTATCCCCTTCACGTCAGCCATCTGTATATATACGTTCCTTTTGCAAATGCCCCGTGCAGTAGGAATGTACATATACGTTCCGGCTTTGACGGGGCTTTGTGATGAGAACGGGATCGCTGCAGGGACAGCGATCCCGCTCTCATCTGTGTACAGCACCGGAGATAATGAGGATCAGCTGCGATTCCGCAGCTGACCCCCATTAACCCCTTAGTGACCGCCGAAACGGGGGTCACTAATGGGCCGGTGCCGCCGCTGTATTTCATCTCCCCCCACCGTGAATCCACGGTGGGGGGAGATGAAATATGTAAAAATCAGACCCCAGATCAGCCCCCTAGTGCCCCAGTCACTAACCCCCCCTCCCGCGGCGGCCATCGGATCCAAGATGGCCGCCGCGATCACTGTGAACAGACTAATGTCTGCTCACAGTGATCAAAAAAGAAAAATGAATGAAAACCCCATGCTCTCCGCCACCGGAGGTAGCGGAGAGCATGGGGCAGTCATCGGGACCCCCCCTATATACCGCTGATCGCTTGTGCCATGTGCCGCCGGCACTTTTTATCCCCTGTCACCATGAATGATTGGTGACAGGGGATAAAAAGTGATGTCCCCCCACCCCCCAAGTCGCCCCCCACCCCCCCCCTGTCACCCCCGTCCCTCAGTCACCCCCCCCCCCCTTCCCCATGTACTCACCGGATCCACGGAGCTCCTTCCTCCTCGGCGTCCTGGCTGGTTATGAAGTGCGCATGCGCTCTACAACCAGTCAAGCTCTGAAAATTTAAAGTGACAGAAACCAATTTGGTCTCTGGCACTGAACTATGATTACTGTGATAGAAAATATCACAGTAATCATAGTAATAAAGTGAAAATGAATGTATAAAGTACAAAAAGTGACAAACATACAAAAAAATAAAACACACACTTTTTATTATAGTAATAATTGCAGTTTACTCCCAAATTACCCCTAACCCCCCCCCCAGATTACCCGTAACCACCGCAGGTTGCCCGTAACCACCGCACGTTGCCCGTAACCACCCCAGGTTGTCCGTAATCACGTCAGATTGCACGTAACCCCCCAGATTACCCGTAACCACCGCACGTTGCCCATAACCACCGCACGTTGCCTGTAACCACCGCACGTTGCCCGTAACCACCGCACGTTGCCAGTGACCCCCTCCAGATTGTCCGTAATCACCCCAGATTGCCTGTAACCACCCCAAATTACATGTAACCACCCCAGATTAGCTATAAGCACTTCACTCTATCCGTAACAATTCTAGATTGTCTGTAACCCCTCCAGGTTGCCCCTAACCACCGCAGGTTGGGCATAACCACCCCAGATTGCCCGTAATCATGCCAGATTACATGTAACCCCCCAGATTGCACGCAACCACCGCAGGTTGCCTCTGACCACCGCACCTTGCCTCTGACCACTGCACGTCGCCTCTGACCACCGCACGTCGTCTCTGACCACCGCACGTCGCCTCTGACCACCGCACGTCGCCTCTGACCACCGCACCTTGCCTCTGACCACCGCACGTCGCCTATGACCACCGCACCTTGCATCTGACCACCGCACCTTGCCTCTGAACACTGCACCTTGCCTCTAACCACCCCAAATTGCCAGTGACCCCCTCCAGATTGCCCGTAACCACGCCAGATTACAGGTACCCACCTCAGATTACCTATTAGCACTTCAGTTTATCCGTAACCACAGCAGGTTGCCTGTAACCACCCCAGATTGTCCGCAACCACCCCAGATTGTCCGTAACCACAGCAGGTTGCCTGTAACCATACCAGATTGTCTGTAACCACAGCAGGTTGTCCGTATTCACCCCACGTTGCCCATAACCACCCCAGGTTGCCTCTAACCACCCCAGGTTGCCTCTAACCACACCAGGTTGCCTGTAACCACCCCAGGTTGCCGTAACCACAGCAGGTTGCCTGTGACCACCCCATGTTGACCGTATCCACCCCAGATTATCCGTAACCACCCCAGATTACCCGTAACCACCTCAGACTGTCCGTAACCACCCCAGACTGCCCGTAACCACCCCAGACTGCCCGTAACCACCCCAGACTGCCCGTAACCACCCCAGACTGCCCGTAACCACCCCAGACTGCCCGTAACCCCCTCAGACTGCCCGTAACCACCTCAGACTGCCCGTAACCACCTCTAGATTACCCGGAACCACCCCAGACTGTCCGTAACCACCCCACATTACCTGTAATCTAATTTTTTTTATTGTATTTTAGTAACTGCGCTATTCTAATAACTGTTACTAGCTGCGGTTTTGCTCCAGCAAATTGGCGCTCCTTCCCTTCTGAGCCCTGCTGTGTGCCCATACAGTGGTTTATGCCCACACCGTTGTACTCAGGAGAACCTGCGTTACAGATTTTGGGGTAGATTTTTTCTCCTGTTCCTTGTGAAATTTAGAAATTTCAAACTAAACCAACATATTATTGGAAAAATTCAAGTTTTTCATTTTTACTGGCCAATTTTGAATACTTTTCTCTAATACCTGTGGGGCCAAAATGCTCATCCTACCCCAAGATGAATTCTTTGAGGGGTGTACTTTCCGAAATGGAGTGACTTTTGGGGGATTCTATTCTGTAGACATTACAGGGGCTCTGCAAACGCACCTGGTGCTCAGAAACTTCTTCAGAAAAATCTGCAGAGAAAATGCTAATTGGCACTCCTTCCCTTCTGAGCCCGGCTGTGTGCCCATACAGTGGTTTATGCCCACATATGGAGTACCGTTCTACTCAGGAGACCCTGCGTTACAGATTTTGGGGTGAATTTCCTCTCCTGTTCCTCGTGAAATTGAGAAATTTCAAACTAAAGGAACATATTATTGGAAAAATTGGAAATGTCTACTTTTGAATACTTTCCTCTAATACCTGTGGGGTCAAAATGCTCACCACACACCAAGATGAATTCTTTGAGGGGTGCACTTTCCAAAATGGGGTGACTTATGGCGAGATTTTACTCTGCTGGCACTACAGGGGCACTGCAAACCCACCTGGCGCTCAGAAACTTCTTCAGCAAAATCTGCATTGAAAAAGCTAATTGGCGCTCCTTCCCTTCTGAGCCCTGATGTGTGCCCATACAGTGGTTTATACCGACATATGAGGTACCTTTTTACTCAGGTACTGGGGTACTTTTTTTCTCTTGTTTCTCGTGAAATTGAGACATTTCAAACTAAACGAACATATTATTGGAAAAATTTGAGTTTTTCATTTTTACTGTCTACTTTTGAATACTTTCCTCTAATACCTGTGGGGTCAAAATGCTCACCACACCCCAAAATGAATTCTTTGAGGGGTGCACTTTCCAAAATGGGGTGACTTATGGCGAGATTTTACTCCGCTGGCACTACAGGGGCTCTGCAAACACACCTGACGCTCGGAAACTTCTTCAGCAAAATCTGCATTGAAAAAGCTAATTGGCGCTCCTTCCCTTCTGAGCCCCGCTGTGTGCCCATGCAGTGGTTTATGCTCACATATGAGGTACCGTTATACTCAGGAGAACCTGCGTTACAAATTTTGGGGTACTTTTTTTCTCTTGTTCCTCGTGAAATTGAAAAATTTCAAACTAAAGGAACATATTATTGGAAAAAATTTGAGTTTTTCATTTTTACTGTCTAATTTTGAATACTTTCCTCTAACACCTGTGGGGTCAAATTGCTCATCCTACCCCAAGATGAATTCTTTGAGGGGTGTACTTTCCAAAATAGGGTGACTTTTGGTTTTTTTCTCTCTGCTGACACTACAGGGGCTCTGCAAATGCACCTGGTGCTCGGAAACTTCTTCAGCAAAATCTGCAATGGAAAAGCTAATTGGCGCTCCTTCCCTTCTGAGCCCCGCTGTGTGCCCATGCAGTGGTTTACGCCCACATATGGGGTACCGTAGTACTCAAGAGAACATGTGTTAAAAATTTTGGGGTGCTTTTTCTCTCATGTTCCTTTTGAAAATGAGAAACTTTAATCTAAATGTATATATTATTGGAAAATTTTAATTTTTCATTTTTGGTGAATACTTTCCTCCAGCCCCTGTAGGGTTAAAATGCTCATTATACCCCTAGATTAATTCTTTAAGGTGTCTAGTTTCCAAAATGGGGTCACTTATGGGGGTTTCCAGTATACAAACCTCCTAAATCAACTTAAAATAAGAACTGGTCCCTAAAAAAATCAGTTTTGGAAACTTTCACGAAAATGTGGTAATTTGCTGATACATTTCTAACCCCCGTAACACCCTAAAAAAGTAAAATATGTTTATGAAATGAAGCCAGAATAAAGAGGACATATTGGTAATGTGACTTAGTAACTAATTTATGTAATACAACTTTCTTTTTTTAGGAGCAGAGAATTTCAAAGTTCATAAAATGCAAATTTTTTAAATTTTTCATGATATTTTGATGTTTTTCACAAAAAACACACAAAGTAGTGACCAAATTTTGCCACTAATATAAAGTGCCATATGTGACGAAAAAACAATCTCAGAATCGCTAGCATACGTTAAAGCATCACTGAGCTATAAGCGCATAAAGTGAGACAGGTCAGATTTTGAAAAATGAGCCTGGTCTTTTAGGTGCAAATTGGCTTGGTCTTGAAGGGGTTAAGAATAAAACAAACAAAAAGGTCCTGCCCATCTGGGCACTTACTAACAAAACAGATCACCTATCTGTCACTTCGATAAACAATATCGCAGGGTATGAATAAGCCCCAGCAGCGGTGGTATCCCTTGCTCCCAGCAAACAGAGCATGCAGGCTGTTCACTCCTGGCTGAGAGCAAGGACCTGTACCCTCTGCAGGGCTTTTACCTTCTGAGGCTGATTAGGGTGAGATCTCACCTGATCCCAAAACCTGAACTGGATCAGGGGGAGGGAATGGCAAGTCCCACTACCAACCTACCCGCCATTCCAGTAAATCCAGGCCCGGTAACAATAAATAACACCTCAGCAGCATAATACTGCTGAGTAACAGATCTCTCCCAGATTTACCATCTCACACTAAGCAGTAACCTAGGTGAGATGTACCTCCCCTCGAACACTTTACCAGTGACATGTCCACAATAGTAAGAAATTAGAAGAGCTATAAAAACATGCATATCGCTAAATTCAGGCTGACCTATATATGATGTCAGTTTTACGTAAACACTGAAACCACCAAAAGTTAAAAAATATTATTTTTGGGGTTCTGTCGTACATTTTATGGTAGATTACAGAACACCACTTGTTTCTGGAAAAAAAACAAGCCCTCACATGGCCCGGTAGATGTGAATGTGCTATAGCTCTTAGAAGGAAGAGGAGGAGGAAGAAACAAAAATACAAAAATGAAAATTGGCCTGATCATTTATGCCATTTTGGGCTTGGTCACGAAAGGGTTAAAAAATGGGAAAGGGTGTAATTTTTTTAATTAGCTGATGGTTTATATTGTTTTACATTTTTAACCCTTTCAAGACAGCCAATTTTCATTTTTGCACTTTTGCTTTTCGCTCCTTTAAATGGCCATAGCATTTGCATTTTGTCACTTACAGACCCATATGACCCCTATTTTCGCATGAAATATGCTGTAAAACAAAACAAAATTTTTGAACAGCGAAATTGAAAAAAAAAAGTCCCCCCCAATTCTGGGGGTTTCGTCTTTATTTTGTTCACCCTGTGGTAAAACTGACATGCTATGTTCCTCAATACGTCAGTACAATTATCAATTATATAAGATGATCAATTTATATGTTTAATTTTATTTGACTGCTTTTAAAAAATTAAAACCCTTTTTTAAATAAACTAAAGGTGTTTAAAATTGCTCTATTACCCTCCTCATAACATATAATTTTAAGGTCTATGGGGCTGTGTGAGATGTCATTTTTTGACCCATGGTTAGTACTTTCTATCAGTAGCTTGCTTTCATATATGCAACTTTTTGTCCACTTTTTATTGAAAATTTTAAGGGCATTTAAATGTTGCTGTCAGTTTTGACAACAACATTTAATTGGTTAAAGTGACTGTTCAACCCGCCCTCCTCAAAACCCTAAACTAAAGTAATCTGTAAGTAGGATAAAGGATGCTGATTCCAAATCTGTAATTTGTAGCTTTCTTCTCCTTTGTATTTCCCTGATGTAAGCCTACAAGCTGGGCATGCTGATGCATAGAGAGGACTACTTAGCTCAAGAATATAATGGAGAGGACTACTTAGACTCCTTCATATGTGGGCTTATAGCAAAGGAATGCCAGAACATAGAAAGATAAAAATTGCATCAGCGGTGTATACTCTACTGACGTATTATCTACTGATAAGTTTAGTAGTTATTTTGGAGATGACAGAGTCTCTTTAAATAGCTGGCGCAAACGATGGGTTTGTGCCGGCTATTAGCCGCAGTCCCCAGCAATAAGTGATAACAGCCGACACCAAAAATGTATGAAGCAGGCTTAGTGACATGAAAAGGTTAAAAGGGTGTAAATTTTTATTTTGTATTCATCATTTATACTAAGCTGACATATTCTGTAGCACTAAACAGAGATTATCACATTGGACCCTGTCCCAACTGGGCATCATTTACAATGTAAGCTTGATATTTTTTATGTACTGTGGGACAAAACCAAAGTACCCAAAGGAACTCCATGCAAACATAGGGAGAACATACAATCTCTATGCAGCATCTTTATATATTTCATTGTATTCAATAAGGGTCTAACATTTTGTCCTCAGAATGAAGAAGATTGGTTGCAATTAGAATTGGACTTGAATGATTTGTAAAGATTGCTGAAACTTAAAGCGTGGTTCTCTGATAAGGAACAAATAGTCTTGACAAACACAAGTGAATTGTGTCTGGGGGATACATGGTTGCGTAGAAAATGTAATTTTACTCCACCTGTACATAATTCATGGATTTATAGTTTTGCCATTAATGTTAGCAAACAAATTGGTTGCCTTAAGGACTTTTACCAGAGAGATAAGCACACTAACTTGACTGTCATACATAGGGTTGCTCTACAAGGTCAACAGAACAAGTCCATCATTATTAAATGCATTGACAAGGGCCCTGCTTTGTTGGTGATGGACACTGCTTACTATTTAGAAGAAATTCAGAGACTTGTCACTGACACTGAGTTATATGATGTTTTAGACTCAGACCCAAAATCCAGAATTAAGAGATTGAGGGAATTGCAGAGGAGACATACCCACTTAATATCATTGATAACAACCTTAAAAGTAGCACACCCTATTACACCTGTTCTATACTGTCTCCCAAAAATTTATAATGACATGTCCAGACCCCCAGGATGACCGATTGTGTCCAGAGGGGGTTCTGTATTTGGTCCAAGTGCTATATACCTTGACATGGTTTTCAGAGGGTTTGTCACCTGTACACAATCATACACATGCCATCTCAACGTCAGTGAGCTAGCCAGACCTTCCCCAGTAGCCAGAATCCTACTCCACACTGATGAGGGGCAAATACCCCAAAACAGCTGTCTGTGGATGGATACCTTGCTTGGGTGGCTTCCTTGACTGGAGGCATTCCTTGGCTTGGTTGTTTCTTCCCAGAGGAAGGTCTGGCTAGCTCACTGACGTCGAGACATGTGATGGTGTCTCTGCAGTGTTTTTTGCACTCTGCCTCATCCTTTTGTACTGTTATCTCTTGTGCTCAACCTTGGACTGGACTCTGTTAACCCATTGCTTGCCTATTTTGATTTTGATGTTACCTCCTGTTGCAGACTCGGACTGCCTGACCTGTTTATAAATGTCTGTGTGTTCTGTTTACCACCCCGTGTCCCTAGTTAGGCTAGGGACTGTCAGCCAGTTGCTGCCCTTGGGTTAGCCTAGGGGGCAAGTAGGCAGAAACAGGGGTTTCGGGTCAAGAGAAGGGACTGCCATCTTCCCAGACCCCAGGACTCCCTAACACATAGCCTTTATACTGGTAATTCTCTTAACCCAATTTAGTGGCATATAGCACACATTTCCGCATCCTAAAGATGGTTCCCGTAACATCAGGGTATGTTCTGCACATGTGCCGGCCATTCGATATGATGGGCTACAGCATGCATGCCCGGCCAACCCACATTGACTTACTAGAGCACCATAACACAGGAGCATGATTCAAGGTTATCGTTGTTTAATTTTCACTGTATATCACGAGCACTGTCCTAATTTAGCACATAGTGACATAAATGCTTGGGAATATGTTATAATAGGGTTTGGCACTAACATACGGATCTTATATGATGCTTTATATATTATGATCCTTTATATATTATGACAGATTTTTCTTTAATTATTATATTTATCAAATATTTTGAACTAATTTGTTGTCTGAATTATTTTATTAATTTGTTTTCACCTGAAGTGCATTGCATTTATATTGGACTTTATCTGGACGGCTGGGTTCCGTTTGGTGAGGCGTGCACTCTTATATATACTTGGACATTGTCGCTAACCTGTGCTGTTCTAATCTGTGGATTGTCTTTATATATTTCATCACAAGGTTGGGCAGTAGGTAGAAAAAGTCTTTGCAATGCCTTATCACAAGAGTTAGTAAACAATACTATTATTTAGGCTATGTTCACACTACGTAAAATGCCTTATTTTCAATGGGATCCCGGACGGAGCGTATACATGTCACTTTTCTGCGGCCGCAATTCAATTAATTGCGGCCGTAGGAAACCCTGTCAGTTCACACAATAAAGCGAGCGGCTCCGGCCGCTTGCTTCATTGTGTGCCATGGGAAACTCTGATGCGGGCGCATGCTGATGCGCCCGCATCAGAGCTCTGTGGCCAGAAAGACCACCTGGCCGGTACAGGTACGGGCAGAGAATGGCCGTTCCGTGACCCGGCTGGGGTCACGGAGCGGCCGGTTGTTCACGTTGAGTCAACATAACCTCAAAGTGACTCTGTACCCACAATCTGACCCCCCAAACCACTTGTACCTTTGGATAGCTGCTTTTAATCCAAGATCTGTCCTGAGGTCCGTTCGGCAGGTGATGCAGTTATTGTTCTAAAAAACTACTTTTAAACTGGCAGCCCGTGCCCTACGGAGTGGCCTAGATTGTGTATGCATTAGGCTGGCACAACCTCTGTCCCTCCTCCCCGCCCTCCTCATCATTAGTAATGCATAGAGATACATAGCTTTCTTGATCTTAGGGTTCTACTACACGAAACGATTATTGGCCGTACGCTCAGACACTCTAAAGATCGACCGGGGGTGCAGGGAGCTGCAGGAGTGGCTGCCCAGATGATGTAAGGGTTCGATTACTGGCTGGCATGTTCTAAAATCATGATAGCCCGTTGCTCTGTGTAATAGAAGCAGCGGCAACAGACTGCTAATTTCTTTTATGGGCCACCTGGGCACTCTAAAGATCGAGCGGAGGGGTGGGGACAGGGGGGTGCAGGGAGCTGCAGGAGGGACTGCCCAGAAAATCTAAAGGTCCTATTACACAAGATGATTATTGGTCGTACTAGGCCGATTACCGGCCGTTCTGGCCAATAACTATTTTGAGTAATAGCACATAGTTAAAAGGCAACGATCAGCCAACGTACACAATCCGCCGGCCCCCGGTGTGAAGATCTCCCCTCTCCTCTGTTACACGGCTTCATTAATTCTAATGGAGCTATGTCACAGAGGGAAGGGGGTTTCGTCACACTGGGGTCAGTGGATTGTGTACTCAGGAGTGGGTGGGTGTTCGAGAATAGAAAGGCGTTGTGCGCGGGAAGCGGGGCGACAATTCAAAAAAAGGATCGCAGCCCCGGCATTAACGTGCCAGCACTGCTGTTAATTTAAAAAACTCAAAGCAATGTACTTGGTGGTATATTCGCTCAATGATTTACTTACTATCAGTAAAAATTCTAATCCTGAACCTAAGCAGCTACATCATGTTGCATGCCATGAATGCATTATTCACTAAAACTATCAATAATATATAAACTCATACAGCTTACAAGTTCATATATGTTTTTTTATGAGACTGATGAAATTATTTATTTCCCTTTCAATATGTGTCAGAATAGTGTACTTCAAAAAGTCACCTCCTATGATACAATTGTTTTAAGGATTGGGGCAGTTTTGAACTGCTTGAACTGCTCATGAAGTATTCTTCTAGTTCAATTTATAGATATACAAATGGAGATCACTTTGCATTGTATAATTACGATGCATGTTCAACATCATTGTGCTTCCTCAGGTGGTTGATATTTTACAAGTTTAATACATAATGACAACAAAGTATACTTAAAAGATGTTTTACTTAGATTTGTAACTAGCAATAATGAATCTCTGCTTTACATCACTTACACAATGATGTCACTTATTGCAGTGATGTCAATGGAGATAGATGAGCTGACTCCCAGATATTTTTGATGACTATTCCAGGTGTACAGCACTGAATAAGGTCAGAAAATTAATTATTCCTCATAAATGGTTTTATTAAAGGTGAGTGAACCTGCCAAAAGTTCAGGTTTGCATGAACCTGAATGATCTGCATTTGAATGCTGCTGCTTAGAGAAGGTGGACTCAGCCTGAAAAATAGCCTGGAAAACATGGATACAGCCTACGGCTGATGATCAGGAAAGACTTAAAGGGGTTATCGTAAAGGCAGTCTGTATCTTAAAGGAGAAGTCCGGCCAAAATTATTATTTTATATGTTATTACTTATGGAAAGTTATACAATTTTGTAATGTACATTAATTATGGAAATGTGCATATACTGCTATTTCCCTTAATTTAGTGTATCAGGAAGTGTTAGAATTCTCTCAGATCCAGTGACGTCACGACGAATGGTGTAATTCCTATGGAGTGTCCAGCAGGGGGCGCTCTCTATATAGAAGTCAATGAGTACCATTGACTTCTATATATAGTGCGCCCCTGCTGGACACTCCATAGGAATTAAAGTGTATGTGAATGTAATGTTATGTACTGTACTTTTGTGACTTCATGAATACATTTATGGAATACTTTGGGGAGCAAGTGTCCTTGCTCCCAAAAGTATCCCATAAATGTATTCAATGAATACATTTGCAGGGCACCGAGCAGGGAGGGAGAGAAGTGCCATCTACCTCCCCCCTCCCTGCTTGGTGCTGGGCACATATACAAAGTACTACTCCCCCATTATCTGCATATAATGGGGGAGTAGTACCTGTGCTATCCACATCACATTGCCGCCGCTCACACAGGGGCTGCTTTTCATGCCCCCCGCCGCTCCCCCTCCTCCTCCCGGCTTCCCACCGCCCGCGCCGCTCCTCACTATCCGGCCGGCCGCTGCCGGCCCTCCCGCCCCGTTCCTCACACTATCTGGCCGGCCGCCGCTCTCTGCTCTTGCATGCCGGCCGCGTCAGCCCGCCCCCACCCCGGCCGGGGACACCAGGACACTTCTCTCCCTTCCTGCTTGGTGCCCTGCAAATGTATTCAGTGAATACATTTATGGGATACTTTGGGGAGCAAGGACACTTGCTCCCCAAAGTATTCCATAAATGTATTCATGAAGTCACAAAAGTACAGTACATAACATTACATTCACATACACTGTAATTCCTATGGAGTGTCCAGCAGGGGCGCACTATATATAGAAGTCAATGGTACTCATTGACTTCTATATAGAGAGCGCCCCCTGCTGGACACTCCATAGGAATTACACCATTCGTTGTGACGTCACTGGATCTGAGAGAATTCTAACATTTCCTGATACACTAAATTAAGGGAAATAGCAGTATATGAGCATTTCCCATAATTAATGCACATTAGAAAATTGTATAACTTTCCATAAGTAATAACATATAAAATAATAATTTTAGCCGGACTTCTCCTTTAATGAAGTCTATTTATGAAGATACAGACTGCCTTTGCATTCTGTATCTTATGCCTTACCTACTCCTCTGTACCGATGCAGCAAGGCTGGCGCCGCCATCTTGATGACGTTACTTGCGTTCCAGCGCTGAAACGCAAGTTATGTCATCAAGATGGTGACGCCGGCCTTGCTGCACAGAACTGAGGAGTAGGTAAAGTAAAAGATACAGACTGCAAAGGCAGTCTGTATCTTTATGAATAGATAACAGGAACACTAGATAATACACAGCAATCGTGCGCTGTATAGCGCAAGATCACTGTGTATTGATGGAGCAGCGGGCAAAGGATCATGGTAACCTTTCCCGCCGCTCGGCATGATGGGAGTTTCCTGTCTCATGCCGGCTCTTTTGACAAGAGTTGGCGTAAGACCGTGAAGGAAAGGCAAATTAATTAAAAACGGGCCACAAAATGAATTAATTATATTTGTAGATGTTCATAAAAAAAAGAGATTTAAATTTAATGAAATAATAAAAAAATTTGAGAAATCTGCCGTGATTGCTTCTCTTTAAGCAAAATAGATGTTCAATAATCCCCCCCCCCCCCCCCAGAGACTAACAGTCTGTTGAATAATTATTAGCAAATTAGTCTTAAGAGTTCTGACTGACCTCCCTTCTACAGAAGACAGTGTTTGAGGATTCCTCTGTGTCCCACCATGAACTCCTTCTTCCCCCTCCCTTCGAGGACGCTCATGTGAACAGTTTCCCTGACTGGCTGTCTCTGCAATCTGTGATGCTGGCCAGTCACCGGCAACTTGACCCAGGAGGGGGCTGACCGCAATCACAGAGTGCTGAGACAGTTGGTAAATTTCCATATTGACATACGTACGGCAGAGGAGTAATGCTTTTCTCTGACCTGTTCGATCTGAGATTTTCTCATAGAGTGCCTCTATGTGTACACTGCTGATAATACTGAGCAATGCTATGCATGGTTGTTCATATAAGTCCTCTAGGGGATTATAAAGTAAAAAAAGTAATAATTTTGAAAATATTTTTTAAAAACCCTCCCCAATAAAAGTTTAAATCACTCCATTTTCCATTATACAAATAAAAAAAAGTAATAAAATAAAAATGAAAAATCAATAAAAAGCAAATAAAAAAATTTAATTTTCAAAAAAGCTGGTCACACCTAATGTAAAAAAAACACCAGAAACAATGCCAAGATAATCTTTGGCAGTTTTTCTGAAGACCAGAAAAACGCCACAAAAAAGCTGTCTGGGGGCATCCTTATTGCTCTTAGAAGGCGAGAAAGAACACTGATTCAGTGTGACCTGGACATTGGGGCATCAATGACCTTTGGTCATGAAGGGGTTAAACAACATTCACATGTCCCTAGGGAGGGGAGGCTGATGGTAGAAGTTAACATGTCTGTTTTGCAAGACTCCCTTCTTATTTAAAAAAAAAGCTGTGGATGACCCCCACTTCCAAATAAGTGGTGTGTGATGTGTTATTTTCCCAATAATGGGCATTCACTAGAGATGAGCGAGCCGGCATTTGAATCCTGCTGTTTTCCCGTTCTGTGGGGAAGGTGGAGACATCCTAAGTCCCACCAGGAAAATAGGAATACAACCTAGGTCATAGGCTGTATCCCTGTTTTCCAGGCGGGACTAAGGCTGTCTTCACCTTCCGCACGGAACAGGCATTCACAGATTTGTTATTAACCCCTTAAGGACAGAGCCTGAAATGGCCTTAATGACAGAGACAAATTTTATGAATATGACCAGTGTCACTTTAGTCATTAATAACTTCGGGATGCTTTTACCTATCCGGCTGATTCTGAGATTGTTTTCTCGTGACATATTGTACTTTACATTTCTGGTAAATTGGAGTCGATACTCATAACAAATCTTTATGAAAAAAACCCAAATAATGTGAAAAAATGTGAAAAAATGCATTTTTCCAACTTTGAAACTTCTTTGCGTATACAGAAAGTGGTTATACCACATAAATTATATATTAAATAGCATTAGCAACATGTCTACTTTATGTTGGCGGCATTTATTAAACTATCTTTCATTTTTTTTAGACGATAGGAAGCTTAAAACATTAGCAGCAAATTTCCAAATTTTCAGTAAAATTTCAAAATCAGATATTTTTAGGGACCTGTTCAGATATAAAGTGTATTTGAGGGGCCTGTATGTTAGAAAGCCCCACAAAGCACCCCATTTCAGAAACTGCACCCACCAAACTCTGCAAAAGCACATCCAGAAAGTGTTTTAACCCTTTAGGGGAGTCACAGAAATAAAAGCTAAGTGTGTAAGGAATTTGAAAATTTTAATTTTCTGTGCAGAGATTTTATTGTAATCCAATATTTTTCATAATTATAAACCTATTACCAGAGAAATGCACCCCAATAATTATTGCCCCGTTTCTGCAGTTTATAGAAATACCCCATATGTGGCCCTATTGCGCTATTTGACGCAACCACAAGCCTCAGATATAAGGGAGCGCCTAGTGAATTTCAACGCCTCCGTTATATTTGGTCATTTTTGACTGTACCACTTCAGGTTGGCAGAGGCTCTGGGGTGTCAAAACCTAAAAAACACCCCTAAAGGGACACCATTTAGAAAACTACACCCCTCAAGGAATGTAACAAGGGGTGCGGTGAGCATCTGGACCCCACAGGTGCTTCACAGATTTTCCGAACAATATGGCGTGAAAAAAGAAAAATTTATTTTTTACACTAAAACGTTGTTCTAGCCTTCAATTTTTCATTTTCTTAAAGGGATAAGAGGCAAAAAAAGACAAAAAATGTGTAGCGCAGTTTCTCCCGAGTACAGAAATACCCCACATGTGGCGATAGAGTGCCAAGGGGGCGCAGGACGAGCCTCCAAAGGGAAGGAGCGCCAATTGGCTTTTGGAAGCTGAATTTCACTGAAAGGATTTCAAGGGCCATGTCGCATTTACAGAGCCCTCGTGCTGCCAAGACACTGGAAACCCCCCACAAGTGATTCCATTCTGGAAACTACACCCCTCAAGGAATCTAACAAGGGGTGCAGTGAGCATATGGACCCCACTGGTGACGGGCACAAATGTGGAACAATGTGACGTGAAAGGGAAAAATTTCATTTTTTCACTTTCATGGCACAAATGTGCCCGTCATCAAGGGGTCCATATCCTCACTGCACCCCTTGTTAGATTCCTTGAGGGGTGCAGTTTCCAGAATGGGGGGTTTCCAGTGTTTTGGCAGCACGAGGGCTCTGTAAATGCGACATGGCGTTCATCATCCATTCTAGCCAAATCCAACCTCCAAAATCCAAATGGCGCTCCTTCCCTTCGGAGGCTTGCCCTGCGCCCACATGGCGCTTTATGTCCACATGTGGGGTATTTACGGACTCGGGGGAAATTGCTCTACACATATTGTGTGTTTTTTTCTCTTTTAACCCCTTGTGAAAATGATAAATTCAAGGCTAAACCAACATTATAGTGTAAAAAATGTAATATTTCATTTTCACGCCACATTGTTCCACATTTGTGCCCGTCACCAGTGGGGTCCATATGCTCACTACACCCCTTGTTACATTCCCTGAGGGGTGTAGTTTCCATAATGGGGTCACTTGTGGGGGGTTTCAACTGTCTTGGCAACACAGAGGCCTTTTGAATGCAACATGGCCCCTCAAAATCCATTCCATCTAAATCCAGCCTTCAAAAACGAAATGGCGCTCCTTCCCTTCGGAGGCTTGCCCTGCGCCCACATGGCGCTTTATGTCCACATGTGGGGTATTTACGGACTCGGGGGAAATTGCGCTACACATTTTGTTTTTTTTCTCCTCTTTTAACCCCTTGTGAAAATGATATATTCAAGGCTAAACCAACATTATAGTGTAAAAAATGTAATATTTCATTTTCACGCCACATTGTTCCACATTTGTGTCCGTCACCAGTGGGGTCCATATGCTCACTACACCCCTTGTTACATTCCTTGAGGGGTGCAGTTTCCATAATGGGGTCACTTGTGGGGGGTTTCAACTGTCTTGGCAAAACAGGGGCCTTTTGAATGCAACATGGCCCCTCGAAATCCATTCCATCCAAATCCAGCCTTCAAAAACCAAATGGCGCTTCTTCCCTTCGGAGGCTTTCCCTGCACCCGCATGGCGCTTTATGTCCACATGTGGGGTATTTCCGTACTCAGGGGAAATTGCGCTACACATTAAATGTTTTTTTTTATCTTTTAACCCCTTGTGAAAATGAAAAAACATGACAAGATTAATGATTTAGAGTAAAAATTTTACAAAAATTACACTAAATGTTGGTCTAGCCTTGATTTTTTTCCATTTCCACAAGGGGTTTAAAAAGAAAATGAACACAAAACGTGTAGGGTAGTTTCCCCTGAGTACGAAAATACCCCACATGTGGGCATAATGTGCCATATGGGCACAGGGCAAGTCACCAAAGGGACAGAGCGCCATTTAGAGGCTGGAATGGAGGATGGAGGCCATGTCGCAATTACAAAGCTCCTGTGCTGCCAGGACAGTAGAAATCCCCGACAAGTGACCCCATTCTGGAAACTACACCCCATAAGGAATCTAACAAGGGGTGCAGTGAGCATATGGACCCCACTGGTGACGGGCACTTACGTAGAACATGTGCCGAGAAAATAAAAAATACAATTTTTTTCATTTTCACGTCCCAAATGTGGCCGTCACCAGGGGGCCATATCCCCGCTGCCCCCCTTCTTAGATTCCTTATGGGGTGTAGTTTCCAGAATGGGGTCACTTGTGGGGGGTTTCTACTGTCCTGGCCGCACAGAGGCTTTGTAATTGCATCATGGCCTCCTCTAATGGGAATGGCGGCCATACCTACTTAGCTGGGGAAAAGGGACAATTCTAATTTATTTGGGGGTATTAGGCCAATTATTAGTTTATAAGGTTGAAAATGACAGGTGTCCATCAAATTCAACCTGTGTTGATCCAGAGGAAGGCAAAAACCCCTCGTGAGGCAGACGACAGTAGCCTCATCACAGGGGAAAATTCCTTCCCGACTCCATAATGGCGATCAGAATAATCCCTGGATCAACGTGACCCCTGAAATAGGAATAAGGGACAGAATTTAGATAATGTAGAACCCCAATGACGTGTGGTGCGCCTTGGAGCGATCCAGTATGCAGAGGCCGGGGTGATCAGGACAGGTGTCACACTGGAAAATGGTGTCCTTCCTGATCCCCCTGTTACCCCACACTCTGCACTTCTTCTGGGGTCTCCCTTTCTCCAGTGTGGGGGACGTCACCTGGAAAATGTTTCCCTGGTGCGATACGGGGTCCCTCATATCCAGAAGCGCTGGGTCCGCTCCATGGCTACTAAATATTAGGGCGCTATTACTGCTTCTGATATTTTCGGATCGTTCCGCAAGCTACAGTAGCTCGGGCAGCGAGGGACCAGAAGAGGGGGCGCTGGTATAAAAGTTATCCCCGTACAGGTGGTGACCTTTATCCAGCAGTGGGAAGATCAGTTCCCAAACGATCTCCCCACTAACTCCGAGGATCGGGGGGGAGGGGGCATCTGGGGGCTGCATTCGGGTGTCCCTTCCTACATACACTCTAAGGGTACGTGCACACTGCGGAATCGCGACAGATAACCCTTCGTGCATTCCACAGTTGGCACCCGCCGGCGGAGTGATGCAGGCGCACGTCTCCGTCCGTGTCATAGACTCCATTCTATGCACGGGCGGATTCCGCTCTCTGTCCAACGTGTTCGTTCTTTGAATGGACGACGGAATCCGCCCATGCATAACATGGAGTCTATGACACGGGTGGAGACACGCGCCCGCATCAGTCCGCCGGCGGGTGCCAGCTGCGGAATGCACAAAGGGTTATCCTTCGCCATTCCGCAGTGTGCACGTACCCGAAATCTGTAAGTGTACCCTGAGGTACTGTCACAGAGTGTGTAGAATTTCACACCATACCGTCATCTCTTATTGGGACGGTACTGGCGGAAAAGACGTGTCTGGGGGGCAGCGTACTCTACGCTACCCCCAGACACGTCACTGGATGATGAGGATGAATGGAGGAAAGAAGGATCCCCCCCATTTATCCTCACTGGCTGTTTCGGTGTCGGGGGTAATAATAACGTATCCCTCTGACGCCGAAAACACCCTGGGGGCCATTTGTATACGGGGATTGGTATATGGGGTATGTAGTGGTGTAGTGTCAAACTTTATTCAATGTAGTGTGGTGTAATGTAGTGTTTTTTTACATGTTTTTTTTACAGTAAGTATAAAAAAAAACCTACGCCAACAAAGGAGTTGCTGATAAATGCCGCACTTATGTGCGGCACTTATCAGCAGACCGTGGCAGTAGAATATAGAAAAAAAACACCCTACGCCAAAAAGGAGGAGTTGCTGATTAGCAGCGCACTTTCGTGCGATGCTGATCAACACTCAGCGGCGATAGGGTGCGGAAAATAGAAAAAAAAAAATTTGAAAAAAAAATAAATAAAATTTTTTTTCTACATTCTGAACCTGTAGCTGCTGATAAGTGTATTACACATATCAGCCGCTAGAGGGCAGCAGAGCGCAAAATACGGAAAGAGCCGACGCTGGAGCCGAAAATAGGCGAGAGAAGCCGAACGTGACGTCACGGAAGAAGCCGAAGACCCGAACGAAGACGAGGATGCCGCGAACCCGGAAGACGCCGATCAGGAGCCCGGGACAGGTGAGTAATGTACAAATACCTGCTCTGGACCCCTCGGCTACCTAGCTGAGGGGTCCAGGGCAGGTATTTACTATATTGTGGGACTCTGATCGCCGTGCCACCGGCCCGATCGCCGTGAACGGCCGGCCGGCCGTTCACGGCGATCGGGCCGGTGGCACGGCGATCACCATTCCTTTTTACAGTAATGGCGGTCGGTGCCGTCCTCGGACAGCACCGACCGCCATTTTTTCCTTTCGCCGATGACCCGGAAAGGTTCCGATCGCCGCTATTGGCTGATCTGAATTGATCAGCCTATAGCGGCGATCGTAAGCACGGGGGGTGTTAACCACCCCCCGTGCCGTGAAGCTAAGATGGCCTGCTATGATTTATAGCAGGCCATCTTCCCCGACCGCTGTGTGTGAACACGCAGCGATCGGGGAAACATCGGGCGTAAATTTACGCCCTGATGCGCCAAGTACCAGGGCGCGAGGGCGTAAGTTTACGCCCGATGTCGTTAAGGGGTTAAAGTTGCTCTTTATAGCATTGTTAAGGATGGGTCATGGTGTTTATGTCGTTTACATGGTCAGATTAGAAAAAATAACATGGTTTAGTTCTGGTTTTGTCTCTAATTAGTTAAAGAAAAATCTAGACAAATCATCCGCTTTTAAAAAGGTTTGTCACCACAAATGAGATTATTCCAGTTTCCTCAGTGTAAATAAACAAACTATTCAAAAAAAATAAATGAGGGAGGATTTGCAAATCGACATGTCAATTCTTTGAGTGGAAAGCCACAGAGAGCTCAGTATGAACAGGCCATAATGGTGGAGAAAATACAGCTCCAATCCTCCCAGCTTCTTCACCTACATTTACTTTTTCAGGCTTTGTTCATACTACGTAAAAGTACGGCCATTGTTGCCATCGGCAACAACGGCCGTACTTTGTACGGGGTGGAACACTGCCTATTCTTGTATGGGATCCCAGCCGGGGCGTAAACGCATCGTATACGGGATCCCATGCGGAGCTGCAAACAACTGACATGTCAGTTTTCTGCATCCGCAATTCAGTGAATTGCGGCCGCAGAAAGACCTGTCAGTTAACACAATGAAGCGAGCGGCTCCAGCTGTTTGCCTCATTGTGTGCTATGGGAAGTTCTGATGCAGGGGCGTGCTGATGCACCCGCATCTGAGCACTGCGGCCGGAAAGATGATCTTTGAAGAGACCGACCGTTCCATGACTCAGCCGGGTCACGGAACGGCCGGTCTCTTTTGAAGTGGGAACATAGCCTCACTTCTGTTGTTTTTTCCTGCTTACTGGTGTTTTTGCCTGGGTGAGGGAAATAAAATTTAATTCCGCTCAAACATAACTTTTGATATATTGCTGCCCATGGTGGGACTAACAATTTATTACATACTTCTTATTATATATTCAGTTTCCTTTCCCAGTTCTCAGCTGCAGTTTTCTGCTGAAATCACAAAAATCTGTGTGTGAGCTTTTTTTTCCGTCTCCCCCTACTCCCCCCTCCCTTCTGAGACAGCTGATATAAACACATGCCTGACTGGCTTATCTGCAACATTACAGCTTCTGCTGGGAGGGTTAATCACAGTGAGTTCATGAGCAATTTGACCTCAGACTAAGGGTGCCTTTACACAAAGAGATTTATCTGACAGATTTTAGAAGCCAAAGCCAGTAACAGACTACAAACAGAGAACAGGTCATAAAGGAAAGGCTGAAATTTCTGCTCTTTTCATATCCATTCCTCGTTTTGGCTTCGAAAATCTGTCAGATAAATCTCTCTGTGTAAAGGCACCCTAACCCTCCCAGCAATACAAAGAAGCTACAATATTGCAGATAAAGCCAGTCAGGCATTTGTTTACATCAGCTGTCTCAGAAGGAAGGGGAAAAAGGAGAAAGAGAGAAAAGCTCACACAGATTTTGTGATTTTAGCAGAAAGCAGCAGCTCAGTACTGGGGGAAGGAGAATGAATATATAATGATAAATATGGAATGGATTGTTAGGCTCACCATGGGCAGCAACATATCAAAAATTTTGTTTGAGTGGCATACCCCTTTAGGGTACCTTCACACGTACCGGATCTGCAGCGGATTTCACGCTGCAAGTTTGCAGCGAAATCCGCTGCGGATCCTGTTATAGTGAAGGCCTATAGGGTCAGATACCTGCAGCAATTTTCATTCAGTTGCAGATATGTGACCCGGCCCCTTTAACCCCCGGCCGCCTGCAGCATACATTACCTGCTCGGTGCTGTGGCTGTGTGAAGCTCCCGACTTCCCTCACTCCTCATCAGCCAATCAGTGCTGCCGTGCACTGATTGGCTGATGAGGAGCGACAAGAGCCGGGAGCTTCACACAGCCGTGGCGCAGAGCAGGTAATGTATGCTCTGGGCATTTATCACCTGCTCCTGCATGCTTTGGAGCCTCCTGGCATCTCCCGGCGGTCAGCCAATTGGTGCTCTGCGGCGGGGTAGCGCACTGATTGGCTGACCGCTGGGAGATGCTGGGAGGCCCCGAAGCAAGCAGGAGCCTGGAGCAGGTTATGTATACTCCAGGTCGGGGGCTGCGGGGGTTAAAGGAGCCGGGTTACATATCCGCAGCGGAATGAAAATGATATGTAACCCCATAGACCTTCACACTACCAGGATCCGCAGCAGATTTCGCTGCAAACTTGCAGCGTGAAATCCGCTGCGGATCCGGAACGTGCGAAGGTACCTATAATATGTATTACTAATTCACACATACTACTGATTTATGCAGGAAAATATACTGATTTATGCAGGAAAATATAATAGAATGTACAGGCCATACCTGGTTTATTAGCGTGTATACCACATGACCTTATAAACCATTTAACAGCTTTGAAAAGGATCCTGATATAGTTTCCATCACTTCTCAGAAAACTGAGGACATTAGATTGCACTTCCCAGACTCCATCCCACATTAGATTGATTCTGTCAATTCATAGAGTAAAGAAAGCAAATGAAAGCAATCTTAGAAGTGATTTCCGCTAAATGAGTTTCAAGCATACAAACATATTTTTCAACTACAAAGGGATAAAGGACTCCTAGAATGAAAAGCTTTTATGATGCAAGTTAGAGAACAAGTTTTAAGTGAACCATTTACAAAGAAATATTACTCTCAGCCATAGGAAAGAGCATTTTGTATATCATAAAAAGCCACCATAACCTGTAAAAGAAGTAACATGACAGGATAAGTGTGTACTTTTCCCTGGACACATACTTTCTTTTAACAAAGGATGTTTATGAATGTACAATAATACAATAAATAGAGCTATAACATGCTTTTTATGCTGGATGCCTAGAGCTCTTCATTTCAAGCAGAACTGTAGACCCTCAGCCATCATCCCTTGGGCCAAAGCAGGAACAATAGATAAAGTGCAGTTCCACAAACCATCTTGGTAACCATGTTTATATAATCCAACAGCTGGCTACAGGAAAAAATGTAAAACTCTGACCCTGATGTTATTTCCTTACTCTTTTTTAACCTCAAATGACTAAAAGACAACTCATTGACTGCATTTCACTTTTTCTGGCTGTGTTTTTTTTTTTTTTTTTGGGGGGGGGGGGGGGGTCATCTTATAAGTTTTATATAATTTTATCTTATTTGACTGCTTTGAAAAAATTTCTACTTTTTTGTTTAAAATTGCTGTATTATGATCCTTATAGCGCATTTATGTTTTGGTCTATTTGAAGTGTCATGTTTGTCGCCATGATTTGTACTTTTTTTATCAGCATGTTGCTCATGTATATGAAACTTTAGGATTACAGTTTTTCTGAATATGAAAAAATCTGCAACTTGGGGTGTTTTTTTTGTGCTTATGCCATTTGCCATGTTAGATCAGAAATATGATCATTTAATAGTCCAGGTAATTCTGCACTTGTTCATTTACCTATTTATAGGTGGTCTTTTATAGAAATAATTTAGTCAGCTTGTCATGATTTATATCCTCAGTGCACAGACCATAATCACAGAAGGCTGAGGGCCGGGAAGCCACAGAAGCCTGTAACTTGTTCCTACACTGCTCTGTTAGGTTATGTTCCCACATAGTAAACCAGGAGTGGTATGAAAACACAGAAAGGCTATATTCACACCCTGTTGAAATTTAGTGGATGGCCGCCATTTAATGGCAAATCTTGCAGATATCTAATCCACGCTTTGAAAAAGGTCTAAACATATTTTACTTTTTTAGCGTGTTAGGGTGCGTTCACACCTACAGGATCCGCAGCAGATCTGCAGCAGATTTGATGGTGCAGATTTGATGCTGTGTTCAGTTATTTAAATGAAATCTGCTGCGGATCCGCAGCAGAAAATATGCTGCGGATCCGGTAAGTGTGAACGTACCCTTACAGGGCTTAGAAATGTATCAACAAATTATCAAATTTTCATTAAAGTTTCCAAAACTGATTTGTTAGGAACCAGTTCATTTTTTAAATGGATTTAGGAGGCTTATATAATGGAAACACATAAATAGAAAATGTAAATTTTCCAATAATATATACGTTTAGATTAAAGTTTCTCATTTTTACAAGAAACATGAGAGAAAAGCACCCTAAAATTTGTAACGCAGGTTCTCTTGGGTACAACAGTACCCCATATGTGGGCATAAACCACTGTATGGGCACACAGAGCCAGGTGCATTTGCAGTGCCCCTGTAGTGCCAACAGAGTGAAACCCCCCAACAGTCATTCCATTTTGCGGGGGAAAGATCAGAAGCAATGTGAGAAAATATTATTTTACTGAAAGAGTAGTAGATACCTGGAACAAACTTCCAGCAGAAGTGGTTGGTAAATCTACAATAACAGAATTTAAACACGCCTGGGATAAACATACATCTATCCTAAGATAATAAGAAAGGGAATACTAAAAGGGCAGACTAGATGGACCCAGTGGTCTTTTTCTGCCGACAATCTTCTATGTTTCTAAGTACACCCCTCAAAGAATTCATCTTGGGGTGTGGTGAGCATTTTAGAGGAAAGTATTCAAAATTAGACAGTAAAAATAAAAAAGTTTTCCAATAATATGTTTGTTTAGTTAGAAATGTCTTAATTTAATGAGGAACAGGAGAGAAAAGGCACACCAAACTTTGTAACGCAGGTTCTCTTGAGTACAATGGTACCCCATATGTGGGCACAAACCACTGTATGGGCACACAGCCGGGCTCAGAAGGGAAGGAGCGTCATTTTGCTGGAGCAAAACTGCAGCTAGTAACCGTTATTAGAATAGCGCAGTTACTAAAAAAAAAAAATATATATATATATATATATATATATATATATATATTGTAAACATGTCACTGGAGATGTGTTCGAGGGGGTGTACATCTCACCTAGGCTGATGCATAGTGTGAGATGGTAAGTCCAGGAGGGATCTGTTGCTCAGCAGTGCTATGCTGCTGAGTTATTATTTATTTTTACCGGGCCTGGATTTACATGGAATGGCAGGTAGGTTTTGGTAGTGGGACTTGCCATTCTCTCCCCCCGATCCAGTTTGGGTTTTGCCATCAGGTGAGCAATCAGCCTGAGAAGGTAAGAGCTCCACAGAGATGCAGGTGGGGGCTCTCAGCCAGGGGTGAACAGCCTGCATGCTGGTTCTCCTGGGAGCAAGGAATACAGACGCTGCTGGAGCATATATATACCCTGCGGTATCCAGGTGAAAGACGCACTGTTTGTCTAGTGTCAGATAGGTGAAGAAACCTGTTAGTAAGCGCCCAGACGGGCAAGACCTTTTTGTTTGTTTTATTCTTAAAGCACGGTGCTGCTGGGTTTTGTTTGATGGACTGTTTATGCTGCAAATAAACGCCAAGCTGTTATTTTACAAGTCCAAGTCTGCTGTGAACTGTGTCCAAACACACCATCCCCCGGGAAGATCCCTACAATTGGTGCTGCGGAGCGGGCAAATCGGTTGCTAGGGGCAACGGTGTGCATCAACTTGGCTACAGCTGCTTATGTCCTGGGTGAAGGCTGCTGCTTCACTCCAAAAACAGACAAGCAACATGGAGGAGATGATGAAGCAGCTAATGCAAGTGAGTTTGCAACAACAACAGGCTCAGGCAGCCGCTAAACAGGATCAGGCGGCCGCTAACCTTCGCCATGAGCAGGCTAATAGGCTGCAACAACAGGCTCTGACAGATGCTAACCTGCGCCATGAACAGGCTCTGACCGCCGCTAACCTACGCCATGAACAGGCGATGGCTCAACAACAGAAACTTATTGAGCACTTGATAGCAAAGCAAGAGGCGTCTGCAGGTGCTAATCCCCAGCCGGTGGCAGCAGCCGCGCCAGAGACTTTGTCTATGAGAAGAGCTGTGCAGCGTGCGCTGTAAAAGATGACTGCTGATGACGATGTTGAGGCCTACTTAACTGTCTTTGAACGTGTGGCTGAGCGAGAAAAGCTACCCTCCACTGAGTGGGCAGAGGTCATTGCTCCCTATTTAACAGGTGAACCTCAAAAGGCCTACTATGACCTCAGTGAGCAAGAGGTCAAGGACTACCCTCGGCTAAGAGCAGAGATACTTGCCCGACTAGGAGTTACTGCTGCTGTCTGTGCCCGGAGGGTCCGCAACTGGAGCTACAGTCTGGACAAGTCAGCGAGGTCCCAGATGTATGACCTGATTCATCTGGCAAGAAAATGGTTGGAGCCAGACACCTCTACTCCTGCACAGATCCTAGAGAGGGTCGTGATGGATCGCTACCTCCGCGCACTTCCTGCGGATCTGCAACGCTTGGTGGGACAAGGCGACCTTAAGAGTGCCGACGAACTTGTCAACCTTGTGGAGAGGTTCCAGGCGACTGAGGACTACCTCCGTGATGTTCCTGCAGCACCTTCACCTCCCCGGAGTGCCAGACCTGTGCCATCAGCTGGTAAGAGACTTCCATCTATTGGGGGAGTGTGAAGGGGTGCTTATAGAGGGAAGAGCGCTCAGGAGGTGTCTCAGGGGCAAAAGACTGGTGATGGTCCCCGGTGGCTAAGTGGCCCTAAAAAGGACTCCCTGCCAAGGAGACCAGGCCCTATCCAGTGCTGGAGATGCCATGAGACGGGACATATGTCTGCCCATTGCCCTCTTACCACTGAGCCCATGGAGTGTGACTCTAGCTGGCGTCAGTCGCTATTTGCGGAACCGTCTTTTGTTGCGGTCACTGGACTAGAGACTGAACCGCAAGTCTGCCACATTACTGTCAATGACTTCCCTGTTAAGGCGTTGCTGGACTCAGGAAGCCTTGTCACCTTGGTGCATGCCAGTCTGGTGACTGGGGACTTTGTGTCCAACAAACATATGAGTGTGGTGTGCATACATGGTGATACAAAGGTTTACCCTATAGTACTGGCTAATGTCGGGACTGAACTAGGCGCTGTACAATATGAAATGGGTGTGGTTAAAAACCTTATGCATAATGTAATATTGGGGCGTGATTTTCCATTGTTCTGGGCTCTATGGGGAAAACAACAATCCCCTGAAAGGAGTGAGGAGACCCCTAAGTCTATTGCATTACCCACTGTAAATGATAAAAATGTACAGGATGAAAATGATACTTTTCCTTTGCAGGTCCTGGCTGGTGAGGAAGAGGCTCCTCCCACTGACCAGAATGTTCCAGACTTAGAGGTGTCTAGGGATAATTTTGGTACTGCACAGTTGCAGGACCCCACTCTCAGAAATGCGAGAGAGCAGGTCACTGTTATGAATGGGGTACCTCAGGAACCAGAAGCTGAGAAAAAGTTTCCACATTTTTCTGTGACTAACGATCTCTACTATAGAGTCACTAAGATTAATGATGAGGTTGTGGAACAGCTTCTGGTGCCTAAGTCGTACCGGCGTCAGGTACTTGACATGGCCCATAGTCATGTCCTTGGGGGCCACTTGGGGACGGATAAAACGCAGGAGAGAGTCCTCCAGAGGTTTTATTGGCCTGCGATTTACAATGACATAAAAAAATACTGTGAGTCGTGCCCCACATGTCAGCTTAGCGCTCCAGTGTCGCATTTCCGCAGTCCTTTGGTTTCGCTCCCCATCATAGAGGTACCTTTTGACCGGATCGCAATGGACTTGGTGGGTCCCATTGTAAAGTCGGCTAGGGGTCACCAGTACATTCTAGTTGTATTAGACTACGCGACCCGCTATCCTGAGGCTGTACCCCTAAAAAACACTGCCTCTAAAACAATTGCACGGGAATTGTTTTATATGTTTTCCAGGGTGGGGATCCCCAAGGAAATCTTGACTGACCAAGGTACACCATTTATGTCAAAGGTGATGAAAGAGCTATGCAAACTGTTTAAAATCTCACACCTACGTACCTCTGTATATCACCCACAGACAGACTGGTTAGTGGAGAGGTTTAATAAAACCCTGAAACATATGTTAAAGAAAGTGGTGGAAAAAGATGGGCGTGATTGGGATCACTTACTACCTTACCTGATGTTTTCTATTAGGGAAGTGCCCCAATCATCCACAGGGTTCTCTCCCTTCGAATTGGTCTATGGTCGTCACCCTAGGGGTTTATTGGATATAGCGAAAGAGACATGGGAAAGTGAGTCCACCCCATACAAGAGTGTTATAGAGCATGTAGCACAAATGCAGGACCGTATAGCCACTGTAATGCCCCTAGTAAGGGAACACCTCCAGAGGGCGCAAGAGGGCCAAAGCAGAATTTACAATCGTTCTGCAAGAATCAGGACATTTAGCCCAGGTGACCGGGTACTCATTCTTGTTCCCACGGTAGAAAGCAAATTCTTAGCAAAGTGGCAGGGTCCCTATGAAATTGTAGAGAAGGTCAGTGAGGTCAACTACAAGATACACCAACCAGGTAGAAGAAAGCCTTTCCAAGTTTATCACGTAAACTTGATCAAGCCCTGGAAAGACAGGGAATCCTTGGTGGCGACAAATCCTGTTGGTCATCTGTCACCACCAATCCCTCCGTTCAAGTCTGGTGACACCCTATCAGTGTCACAGAAGCAGGAAGCTAAGGAGTTCCTGCAGAAAAATAAAGACAAGTTTTCTGACCTCCCAGGGCGTACGCATCTCATTAGTCATCATATTGAAACTGAGCCTAGAAGCAGAGTAAACCTTAAGCCCTATAGGATACCAGAAGCACGGAGGGAGGCGGTATCATCCGAGGTAAAACGTATGCTTGACCTAGGAGTCATTGAGGTGTTCCAGGGCGAGTGGTCCAGCCCGATTGTGTTAATCCCAAAGCCCAATGGAACTTGGAGGTTCTGTAATGACTTTAGAAAGTTAAATGAGATCTCCAAGTTCGATGCCTACCCCATGCCCAGGGTAGATGAGTTGATAGAAAGGATGGGTAATGCCAGGTACATAACTACCCTTGATCTCACTAAGGGCTACTGGCAGATCCCCCTCACTCCTGAGGCTAAAGAGAAGACTGCATTCTCCACCCCTGATGGGCTCTTCCTATACGTAGTGATGCCATTCGGGTTACATGGAGCCCCTGCCACTTTTCAGAGGTTGATGGACTTGATCCTGCGACCACATCGGGATTACTCCGCTGCCTACCTAGATGATGTGGTCATTTTTAGCCCGGATTGGGAAAGTCACCTCTGTAAGGTCCAGGCGGTGTTAGATGCCATAAATGATGCGGGGTTAACCATCAATGCAGAGAAGTGTGCACTAGCCTTAGAGGAGGCCAAATACTTGGGCTACATTATTGGGAGGGGGTTAGTGAAACCACAACTAAATAAAATTGAGGCAATACAGAATTGGCCTCAACCCCTCACAAAGAGACAGGTCAGAGCTTTCCTGGGTATTTGCTTCAGTTGCAGCCCCGCTAACTGACCTGACAAAGGGTGCGAAGTCAGCAATGGTGACATGGACTCCAGAGGCTGAGAAGGCTTTTCAAAGCCTTAAGTCTGCCTTGTGCCAACAGCCTGTGCTAGTTACCCCTGACTTTAGGCGAGAGTTTCTAGTACAGACAGATGCCTCTAACACAGGGTTAGGTGCCGTCCTCTCACAGGTCGTGAATGGCGAGGAGCACCAGGGTGATGTACTTGAGTAGAAAGCTATCCCCGGCTGAGAAAAACTACGCCATTGTGGAGCGAGAATGTCTGGCAGTGAAGTGGGCCCTAGAGTCCCTGAGGTACTACTTACTAGGCAGGAAATTCAAGTTAGTGACAGACCATGCCCCCCTAACATGGATGAAGCTTAACAAAGAGAAAAACGCGAGGGTGACTAGATGGTTTCTGTCCCTACAAAACTTCAATTTCACTGTGGAACACCGGCCAGGGAAATTACAGGCGAATGCTGACGCCCTATCAAGGGTACACTGTCTGTGGGGACGAAACGCTCAGCCCTCCGGTCTGAAAAAGAGGGGGGGGATATGTAGACATGTCACTGGAGATGTGTTCGAGGGGGTGTACATCTCACCTAGGCTGATGCATAGTGTGAGATGGTAAGTCTAGGAGGGATCTGTTACTCAGCAGTGCTATGCTGCTGAGTTATTATTTATTTTTACCGGGCCTGGATTTACATGGAATGGCAGGTAGGTTTTGGTAGTGGGACTTGCCATTCCCTCCCCCCGATCCAGTTTGGGTTTTGCCATCAGGTGAGCAATCAGCCTGAGAAGGTAAGAGCTCCACAGAGATGCAGGTGGGGGCTCTCAGCCAGGGGTGAACAGCCTGCATGCTGGTTCTCCTGGGAGCAAGGAATACAGATGCTGCTGGAGCATATATATACCCTGCGGTATCCAGGTGAAAGACGCACTGTTTGTCTAGTGTCAGATAGGTGAAGAAACCTGTTAGTAAGCGCCCAGACGGGCAAGACCTTTTTGTTTGTTTTATTCTTAAAGCACGGTGCTGCTGGGTTTTGTTTGATGGACTGTTTATGCTGCAAATAAACGCCAAGCTGTTATTTTACAAGTCCAAGTCTGCTGTGAACTGTGTCCAAACACACCATCCCCCGGGAAGATCCCTACAATATATATATATATATATATATATATATATTATAGGTCAGGGGTCCTCAACTGGCGGACCGCGAAGGCCAGCTATCAAGACCCCTGCTGCAGCTCAGTATACCTGTACACTGAGCTGCGCTCTGCGCAGTAACGAGCGCTCATAGTTACCGTGCAGCAGCACTGCCAGAGAGGGAGCCATTGGCTCCCTCCCTGTCAGTCACTCTTGTGGCCGCAGCGGTCACAAGAGGCCACACTGTACCTCTGGTTTCGGCACTCGAGTGACGTCACTGGAGTGCTGATGCCAGGACAAGGGAAGAGCGGCCTCTAGTGACTGCTGCACTGTGGCCACAAGAGCAGAAGAAAATAGTTGACGCCCAGACCCAGGTGAGTATAAGTGTTTGTTTTTTTATGTTATACTATATGGGAGGGAGGGGGCGTACAGGAGGGCTTTATACTACTTGGGGAGCGCAGGGGGGGATATATACTACTGGGGGAGCGCACAGGGGGCTATATACTACTGGGGGGAGCTCACAGAAGGGCTATATACTACTGAGGGGGGCTATATACTACAGGGGGGGGAGCTCACAAGGGGCTATATACTACTGGGGGAAAGCTCACAGGGGGGCTATATACTACTGAGGGGGCTATATACTACTGGGGAGCGCACAGGGGGGCTATATACTACTGGGGGGGAGCGCACAGGGGGCTATATACTACTGGGGGAGCGCACGGGGGCTATATACTACTTGGGGGAGCTATATACTACTGGGGGGAGGTCACAGGGGGGCTATATACTACAGGGGGAGAGCGCACAGGGGGGCTATATACTACTGGTGGAGCGCACAGGGGGGCTATATACTACTGAAGGGGGCTATATACTACTGGGGGGAGTGCACAGGGGGGCTATATACTACTGGGGGGGAGCTCACAGGGGGGCTACATACTACTGGGGGAGCTCATTTTAGTGACGGGATCCAAATTGGTCCCTGTCACTTTGAAATTTCTGCCTCTGCAGTGCATGTACAGTCATGGCCAAAAGTTTTGAGAATAATACAAACATTCATTTTTAAGTCTACTGCTTCAGTTTTTAAAATGGTAATTTGCATATACTCCAGAATGTTATAAAGAGTGATCAGCTTAACAGCAATTATCAACCAAAGAAAAAATTGCAAAACTAATACATGAATAAAACATATTTCTTTATTTAAATCAATAATAAATTACATAATTATCACCATGAGATACACAGAAGTACAAAACTGGAGAGGGGAATGGATGTCAGTGGGGTATATGTGACTAAGGACAAATGATGAATAAGCAGTATAAAGGGGAACACCCTGTGTAAGGCACAGCTATATATATATATATATATCTCCTGTATGTGCAGGGCCAACACACAGGGCAAACACAAGTGTGTATAGTGGAACAAAGTAAACCCACTAATCTGCCCAGCAAACAATGATCTCCTGATGAAGTGAACGAAACGTACGTTGGGCTGTCTGTGCTCCAGAGTGGTAAGATGTCAGTGTGGTAACTGGTGCTCACCCCCCTCCTTTCTGTGTTTGACTATTTTATTTCTCACTTCTTCTGTCTATAATTTGGGCTTGTACTTATTGTTTGCTGGGCAGATTAGTGGGTTTACTTTGTTCCACTATACACTCTAGGGGGGACATTTATTAAGTCCGGCGTTTTTTACGCCGGACTTAAAAATGTCCCCGCATCTCCATCGCTACGGGGATTTATGTAGAGGCTGACTGCCTCTACATAAATCCCGTGTGCTCGGCCGAAAAGCTACGCCAGCTGAGGACTGGAGTAGGTTTTCTGCGTATCTTTTGGCGGAACGGATGGTGAATCGCACGGACTCTGAGTCCGCCCCCATTCGTTCCACCCCTTCACACCCCCTCCCGGCGGAAAGTGCCGATTTGCGAATATTTTAATTCGCAAATCGACCATTTGCGAATAAAATAATGCGCAAATCTTCACTTTCCGCCGAAAATAATCTGTACGCCGGATGATACATGTCCCCCTAGGTGTTTGCCCTGTGTGTTGGCCCTGCACATACAGGAGGTCATCTAATCTATATATATATAGCTGTGCCTTACACGGGGTGTTTCCCTTTACTGTTTATTTATCATTTGTCCGTAGTCACATATACCCCACTGACATCTATTCCCCTCTCCAGTTTTGTGCTTCTGTGTATCTCATGGTCATAATTATGTAATTTATTATTGATTTAAATAAAGAAATAAGTTTTATTAATGTATTAGTTCTTTTTCTTTGGTTGATATTTAATATTTGAATTGCAAACTTATTATTTTGTGGCAGACTTTTTTGGGCTTTCTGTCTTAACAGCAATTAATTGCAAAGTCAATATTTGCCTAGAAAATTAACTTCATCCCCCAAAACACATTTCAACATCATTGCAGCCCTGCCTTAAAAGGACCAGCTAACATTGTTTCAGTGATTGCTCCATTAACAAAGGTGTGGGTGTTGAGGAGGACAGGGCTGGAGATCAATCTGTCATGATTAAGTAAGAATGACACCACTGGACACTTTAAAAGGAGACTTGGCATCAATGTTTCTCTTCTGTTAACCATGGTTATCTCTAAAGAAACACATGCAGTCATCATTGCACTGCACAAAAATGGCCTAACAGGGAAGAGTATCGCAGCTAGAAAGATTGCACCTCAGTCAACAATCTATCGCATCATCAGGAACTTCAAGGAGAGAGGTTCCATTGTTGCCAAAAAGGCTCCAGGGCGCCCAAGAAAGACCAGCAAGCGCCAGGGCCGTCTCTTAAAAGTGTTTCAGCTGCGGGATCGGGCTACCAGCAGTGCAGAGCTTGCTCAGGAATAGATAAGAAGTGGAAGTCCACAGCTCAAAGTAAAATGTAAAGTCTTTATTTAGAAATCCTCTTAAAATCCAAACATAACAATAAAAAACACACCGACGCGTTTCAGGACACTGGTGCCTTAATCATGGCAAATTTATACTGAACATTACAGACTTTTATAAGAGGATATGACCAGTATGTTACAAGAAATACGCCCCCCAAAAGGGAGGAGAAAAACATCACATGATGCTAACAGGTGTTTGCTGATAGTTGAAATAAACACATTTATACACTTAACATATACAATATAAATATATACAAGAGTAAATTACAAATACAAAAAAGAAAAAGAAAAATAATCTAATGAATGAAGGAGAGATCATTTCTGTAATTAAGACCCTGGGGAATGTGCATAACCGCAAGATCCAAAACGCCTCTCGCTTTCTCAGTGTGTGAACAAGGTCCCCACCTCTCAAGGGTGGACGGACTTGCTCAATAGCACACATAGAGACATTATTGCACACGCCCCCATGCACTTCAGCAAAATGCTTGGACAAACCAGACATAGACTTACTGGATGTGCAAGTGTTTTATGTTCAGATTGTTGGCTGCCCCATGGGAGCTAAATTCTCCCCTTCGTTAGCCAATCTGTACATGTCCTACTGGGAGGAGGTCGTCATATACAATACCAACAATCCCTTTTTTACAGTATATCTCCTGGTACGGGAGGTATATAGACGACCACCTCCTAGTTTGGACAGGTACAGTTGGTGAGGCTCATGATTTTGTTACATTTCTTAATACCAACAGTTTGAATTTAAAGTTCACTTTTCAGTTTGATTCAGAAAAAAATTCTTTTTTGGATGTTCTGTTGTTTTTTTCAGGGAGGCAAGATACACAGTACCCTATATCGCAAACCCAGTGCAGGCAATGGCCTTTTGCATGCGTCTAGCCACCATCCACCCCATGTTGTTGAAAACTTACCCATTGGAGAATTTATAAGGACCATTCGGAGTTGCTCCGATCGTTCCTTATATGATTCAGCCTGTAGGGATCTTACGTATCGCCTCAAGTCCAGGGGTTACCCCATGTCTATTATAAATAGAGCTAAAACCATAGCTGAGAAAAACACCAGATCGTTTCATTTACAGGATAGAGCTACACGCAATAAACATCTTTCTAGCCCCTCCCATAATATACCCTCTTTGGTATTCTCTACACCATTTAGCCCACAATACAAAACTATTTGCAACATTGTTCGTAAATATATACCTTTGTTATATCAAGATGCTACATGCGAAACCATTCTATCCACAGGGATTAAATGTGTAGCTCGTAGAGGGGTTACTTTGGGCAATGTACTTTCGCCGAGTGTACTTCCAGAGAACAAGCCAGTCAGTCAAACATGGCTACATATTCTAGGCTGCCATAAGTGTGCTTTATCTCGTTGTCCCTTATGTCGTTTTATTACTAACCAGTCTGTTTTTTGTTCTACTGCAACCGGCATTTCTTACCCTATTAAATCCTTTCTCAATTGTAATTCTACCTTTGTAATTTATCTGGCGGAATGTAGACAATGCCGTTTGCAATATGTGGGTTCCACAAAACGTAAGCTCAAAACCAGATTTGCTGAACATCTTTCTGATGCGGTTTCTATACGTACCCGCACATCCAGCAAGTCTATGTCTGGTTTGTCCAAGCATTTTGCTGAAGTGCATGGGGGCGTGTGCAATAGTCTCTCTATGTGTGCTATTGAGCAAGTCCGTCCACCCTTGAGAGGTGGGGACCTTGTTCAGACACTGAGAAAGCGAGAGGCGTTTTGGATCTTGCGGTTATGCACACGCATTCCCCAGCGTCTTAATTACAGAAATGATCTCTCCTTCATTCATTAGATTCTTTTTCTTTTTTTGTATTTGTAATTTACTCTTGTATATATTTATCTATATCATAAAAATGAAAGTCTGTCTGTCCTTCTGTCTGTCTGTCCTCTATAGACTTCCAAACGCCTGAACCGTTTGACCCCAAATTTGGCACACAGATACATTGGGTGCCCGGGAAGGTTATTGCGAAGGTCCCGTCCCCGCCAGATGTACAGGAGAGGAGGGGGAGGGGAAAGAGCGGCGCCCCATAGAGATGAATGGGAAAATCTCCTCACTGCAAACACAGGTGATATAATTAGCTGCAGCAGACACAGCAGTTGGAGCCTTAGCAACCAATAGGATTACTGCTTTCATTTTCACAGGGAGCAATGGTTGCTAGGGAAGCTGCCTCACAACATCCACAGTAATAACTGGTAGACCCCCTACTCCATCTATACAGTACATGTATATACAGGACCCCCTACTCCATCTATACAGTACATGTATATACAGGACCCCCTACTCCATCTATACAGGACATGTATATACAGGGCCCCCTACTCCAACTATACAGTACATGTATAAACAGGGCCCCCTACTCCATCTATACAGTACATGTATATACAGGACCCCCTACTCCAACTATACAGTACATGTATATACAGGAGCCCCTACTCCATCTATACAGTACATGTATATACAGGAGCCCCTACTCCATCTATACAGTACATGTATATACAGGACCCCCTACTCCATCTATACAGTACATGTATATACAGGGCCCCCTACTCCATCCATACAGTACATGTATATACAGGGCCCCCTACTCCATCTATACAGTACATGTATATACAGGAGCCCCCTACTCCATCTATACAGTACATGTATATACAGGAGCCCCTACTCCATCTATACAGTACATGTATATACAGGAGCCCCTACTCCATCTATACAGTACATGTATATACAGGAGCCCCTACTCCATCTATACAGTACATGTATATACAGGAGCCCCTACTCCATCTATACAGTACATGTATATACAGGAGCCCCTACTCCATCTATACAGTACATGTATATACAGGGCACTACAGGTATACCAAACTGTGACTGGGTAACACCGCCACACCAGACCTGACCAATACCGCTATACTGTGCTGGATAACACCGTCATACCAGACCTGACCAATACCGCCATACTGTGACTGGATAACACCATCATACCAGACCTGACCAATACCGCCATACTGTGACTGGATAACACCATCATATCAGACCTGACCAATACCGCCATACTGTGACTGGATAACACTGCCACACCAGACCTGACCAATACCGGCAAACTGTGACTGGGTAACATCGCCACACCAGACCTGACCAATACCACCATACTGTGACTGGATAACACCATCATATCAGACCTGACCAATACTGCCATACTGTTACTGGATAACACCGCCATACCAGACCTGACCAATACCGCCATACTGTGACTGGATAACACCATCATATCAGACCTGACCAATACCGCCATACTGTGACTGGATAACACCGCCATACCAGACCTGACCAATACCACCATACCGTGACTGGATCACACCGCCACACCAGACCTGACCAATACCGCCATACCGTGACTGAATAACACCGCCACACCAGACCTGACCAATACCGCCGTACTGTGACTGGATAACACAGCCACACCAGACCTGACCAATACCGACACACTGTGACTGAATAACACTGCCATACGGGTAAATACAACCCTGCAGGTATACAAGACACTACAGGTATACAGGACCCCAAAACTATACACTACAGGTATACAGGACCTCCGCCAACTATATACTTCAGGTATACAGGACCTCCACCAACTATATACTACAGGTATACAGGACCCCAAACTATACACTACAGGTATACAGGACCCTAAAACTATACACTACAGGTATACAGGAACTCCACCAACTATATACTACAGGTATATAGGACTCCAAACTATACACTACAGGTATACAGGACCTCAAAACTATACACTACAGGTATACAGGACCTACACCAACTCTATAATACAGGTATACAGCACCTTCACCAGCTCTATACTACAAGTATACAGGACCCCAAAGCTGTATACTACAGGTATACAGGAACTCCACCAGCTATATACTACAGGTGTATAGGACCCCAAACTATACACTACAGGTATACAGGACCTCCACCAACTCTATACTATAGTTATACAGGACCTTCACCAACTGTACACTGCAGGTATACAGGACCTCCCTCAACTATACACTACAGGTATACAGCCCCCCCCAACTACACACTACAGGTATACAGGACCCCCCCCACCTATACACTATAGGTATACAGCCCCCCCAACTATGCACTACAGATATGCGAGACCACTAAAAACTATACATTGTGGGTATACAGAACCCCTCCAACTATGCACTACAGGTATACACTAATTCCACTGATTAACTCAGATGAAACAATACCTTTAGCTTGGCCTCCTGGGCACCTTAGAACAAATCTAATTAACACACTGACACTTTATACCCGGGCAGCGCCGGGTACATTTTCTAGTATTGTATATGTTAAGTGTATAAATGTGTTTATTTCAACTATCAGCACACACCTGTTAGCATCATGTGATGTTTTTCTCCTCCCTTTTGGGGGGCGTATTTCTTGTAACATACTGGTCATATCCTCTTATAAAAGTCTGTAATGTTCAGTATAAATTTGCCATGATTAAGGGACCAGTGTCCTGAAACGCGTCGGAGTGTTTTTTATTGTTATGTTTGGATTTTAAGAGGATTTCTAAATAAAGACTTTACATTTTACTCGGAGCTGTTGACTTCCACTTCTTATCTATTGCCACCGGAAAATGGCCCGGATTTCTGTTTCCTTCCACCTGCTCCAGACATAATTGAGGACCAGCACCACTGATTTTTGCACACATGGTGAGCTGATTTGCCTTTTACATTCCCATTGCTCAGGAATGGCAGCAGGCAGGTGTGAGTGCATCTGCACGCACTGTGAGGCGGAGACTCTTGGAGCAAGGCCTGGTCTCAAGGAGGGCAACAAATAAGCCACTTCTCTCCAGAAAACACATCAGGGAGACTGATATTCTGCAAAAGGTACAGGGAGTGGACTGCTGAGGACTGGGGTAAAGTCATTTTCTCTGATGAATTCCCTTTTTCATTGTTTGGGACATCTGGAAAACAGCTTTTTCGGAGAAGACGAGGTGAGCGCTACAACCAGTCTTGTCTCATGCCAACTGTACAGCATCCTGAAACCATTCATGTGTGGGGTTGCTTCTTAACCAAGGGAATCGTCTCTCTCACAGTCTTGTCTAAAAACACAGCCATGAATAAAGAATGGTACCAGAATGTCCTCCAAGAGCAACTTCTCCCAACCGTCCAAGAGCAGTTTGGCGATCAACAATGCCTTTTCCAGCATGATGGAGCACCTTGCCATAAAGCAAAGGTGAAAACTAAATGGCTCAGGAAACAAAACATAGATATTTTGGGTCCATGGCCTGGAAACTCCCCAGATCCTAATCCCATTGAGAACTTGTGGTCAATCATCAAGAGACGGTTGGACGAACAAAAACCAACAAGTTCTGACAAAATGCAAGCATTAATTGTGCAAGAATGGACTGCTATCAGTCATGATTTGGTCCAGAAGTTGATTCAGAGCATGCCAGGGAGAATTGCAGAGGTCCTGAAGAAGACTTGCTGCATTAACTCATTCTAACTGTCAATATAAGCTTTTGTTACTCATAATATGATGGCAATTATATTTCTGTATGTGATAAAAACATCTGACAAACACACAAAAACCAGAGGGCAGCAGATCATGTGAAAATATTATATTTGTGTCACTCTCAAAACTTTTGGCCATGACTGTACACTTCAGAGGCAGTCTGGTTGCAGAAGAGGAAGGCTCTCACTGCTCCAGGGGGATCTGTTGAGCATCTCCTCTGGGGGAATGGGGGGCAACTTGGGGGGATGGAGGAACAACGCTGAGGGGGGGGGGGGGGGGGGCACTTTTTTTTCCTCGTCACCAATGATTTATGGTGACAGGGGATAAAAAGTACCAGGCAGCACTTGGAACAAGCCATCAGTGGTATACCGCTGATCGCTTGTACCAGGACCATCAGGAATTGACGTGACAATTCTTTCGGCGGAATGCGGAATCAGTCGGCCCATAGAATGGTGTCTATGGAGCTGGCAGGAAAAGCGCGCGGCCGTGAGCGTGTACAGGCGACGAAATTCCGCTGAATTTATCCGCGAGAATTATGTAGTCTGAACCCGCCCTTAGACTGTGTTCACACTCAGGGGCGGAGTAAGGGTACCATGGGCCCCGGGCAGTTCAGAAATTGTGGGCCCTCTGTTAGCCACGCCCCAACTGAGGAAAAATGGCAAATGTCCTCTGCAGTGAATTATTATCTCTCATCTATCTACAGTATAGCCCTGTAGACAATCCCTCTGTAGCAAGCCCCCTTCCCTGAAAGCAATGCCCCCTCCCAATAGGTGATGCTCACTGTACGCCTTCCCTGTCATGTAGATATCTATCCCCCTATAAGTAATTTCCCCCATGCAGTAAGCCTCCCCCACCTCAGTCCCAATAACCATGTAAAACAGATAGAAAAAAACAAACATACATACTAAGCTGACTCCTGAGCCGGCTGACCACCTCATCTTCTCCTTCCTCTTTCTGCACTAGTAGCACGTCACACGTGTACTGGGGAGCTGAGGGAGGGAGCGGCCTCTTGTGGCTGGAGGTATATTGCTGCCTCCGGTCACAAGAGTTACTGGCTGAGTAAAGGGCCAATCGTAACCCTTAGCTGCACCAGGACGTTACTGAACGTCCTGGTGCCACTAGAGGATTTTGGAGGGGGGTCGTGCAGCAATTAGTAGGCACGGTCCGATCGCCGTGCCCGCTAATAAAGTATTTAGATGCAGCTGTCAAAGTTGACAGCTGCATCCAAATACTTACTGTCCCCCTTCCCTGCTGGCCGTAATGGCGCTGATCCCAGCTCAACACCCTATTGCTGTGTTCGCACACTCTGTATGCGAACTGCTAGGCTTTGTGCTCCACCTTAATGCCTTCCAGTGGTACTGTCAGCGGCCTGGAACGGCCATGGGGACGCCGGTAGCCCCAGCTTTTGCAAATTTATTTCTGGTGGAGTTTGAGGATGATGTCACTTTTACAACACTAAATAGCTTTATGTCTAAAATTAAGTTATATCGATGATATCCTCATTGTTTGGTCAGGTGCTGAGATGGAGTTACAGCAGTTAGTATATTACATTAACAACAATAACTATGGTATGCGCTTTACATCCCACTTTGGAAATGATCAATTAGACTTCATAGATGCCCATTTAGAAATTGTTTCAGGTAAATTGGAGTTAGGAGGCTTTCGTAAGCCCACATCCACGTACATGCGCCTAAATTATGCAAGCTACCATGCAGCTCTTGTTAAGAGCGATGTGCAGTACGGCTAGTTCGTGCGGCTTAGGCGTATTAACAGTAATGATGTAGGCTTTGAAACTCAGGCTCTCGAGCTGAGTGGTTGCTTGCAAGAGCGGGGCTATCCACAGGATTTAATTCATCAATCTTGACTGTAATCAGTTAATACGAAAAAATAAGAAAAAAACGCATGGAGAGTCTAAGGGCCCTATTCCACGGGACGATTATTGTTCGCATGATCGTTAACGATAAACGACCATGCCCCTCCCCCACTCAGTACAGGGAGCTCTTAAACCAAAGCAAAGTTCTTACACCAAGTTACAATTTTGAAAATCTGTGAGCTCTTAAACCAAGGTAGCACTGTAAATGTTTTTTTATTAATAAAAAAAACCCTCCCCTAATAAAAGTCAGAATCACCCCCCTTCCCCATTTTATAAATAAAAATATATAAATAAACAAACATGTTTGGTATCGCATTATCTCATTCCCAATCTCGCACGGTAAACGGCATAAGCCCAAAAAAATCCAAAGTGCAAAATTGTGCATTTTTGGTTGCATCAAATGTAGAAAAATTGTACTAAAAAACTATCAAAAAGTCGCATATATGCAAACAAGGTACGGATAGAAAGTACAGATCATGGCGCAAAAAATGACACCTCACACAGCCCCATAGACCAAAGGATAAAAACGTTATAATCCTGGGAATAGAGCGATTTTAAAGGGGTAGTGCAGCGTTTAACTTTTATTCACTAAATAACACACATTACAACGTTATACAACTTTGTAACGTGTGTTATGTAAGTGAATGGCCCTCTTCCCCGTTTTCCCCCCATCCCGGAAGTAGTGATGTCACGATACCAGAATTTTGAGTTCGATACCAATACTAATTTTTTATTTCGATACTCGATACCAATTCGATACCAAAGTATGAGAAAAAGCTACACCCCCAACTGTTTTTACGCTGTTAAGGTCTTCAGGTCTGCACTATTATGGTGACATCAGGTTATGGGCTTTTTATTTTATTTTACTATCTTAGAAATAGTTTACATTTTTTTAAAATAAAATAGCTTAAAAGTTGTCCTACTCTGACATCTGTGACTACTCTAACCTTTCATGTTTTGCCCTGTATGGCTGTGGTGTGCGGGATTATTTTCTGCACTGTGATCTGCAGTTTTATTTGGTATCATGTTTGTATATATGTGACCTTTTGATCACTTAATGAATTTTTTGGGGGGGTGTGATGTGACCAAAAATCATAGTAAAAATATAGTAACCTATATGTAGCTATCCCTCTCGTAGGTAGCCCACAGAGTAGTCAGCTCCCTGTAGTAAGCACCCCCTCTATAGTCAATCCCCCTGTAGTGCTGCAGACTGGAGAGGTGATTCTGCTGAGGGTTGTAGTACATCAGACAGGAAGTATTCACAATGCTGGGAGTGATGGTGCTTGTAATATTCTGTTAGTTAAGATCCAGATGTCTACAGGTTAGTGTTCCCCAAACAGGAAACATTATGGTGGGAATGTTAGTGTCCCAAGCAGGACTGATTATCTGCTGAGACTTGTGGTGCCCCCAGCAGAGGAGACCCCTTTAATAACATGTCAGGTAGAAGAGGTTAAAAAAAAGATAAAAAGAAGAACAAAGTGGGCCCCACAGGTATACACAATAATAAGAAAGGGTGCTACCGTGTACCCTATAGACTAATACCAATGGAACAAAACAAAAAATGACAGAGAAATATAGGATATATAAATCACAGTGCACACCAATGAAATATAATTAAAATAGCTTTATTAAGCCGGCTAATGGTGCGTTTACACAGACAGATTTATCTGACAGATTTTTTAAGCCAAAGCCAGAAACAGACTATAAACAGGAGACGGGTCATAAAGGAAAGACTAAGATTTCTCCTCTTTTCAAATCCATTCCTGGCTTTGGCTTCCAGAATCTGTCAGATAAATCTCTCTGTGTGCAGGCACCATTACAAAAGAAATGATAAAAGCAATTAAAATGGTATGAATGGCAGCAGCCTCATAATGCAGGCTGTGCTACACTACTACAAGTCTTGCCACATGCAAGCCTTTACCTAAGAGGACGATAGAGCAAATCGTCAGAAAATGCATAATGGTATATAACAATGGTATATAACAAAAAAATTCAAATGATATCACATGCAATACTGACAAAATACCACCTGCTAAGTCTATGTCCCCATGTAGTAGTGGAGGAGAAAACTGAACGGGTATCGACACCACGTCCTGACGAAGCCATAATATGGTGGCGATACCCTAGAGTTTTTCCTCCACTACTACATGGGGACATAGGCTTAGCAGGTGGTATTTTGTCAGTATTGCATGTGATATCAATTGAATTTTTTTGTTATATACCATTATGCATTTTCTGACGATTTGCTCCTCTTAGGTAAAGGCTCTTAGGTAAAGGCTTGCATGTGGCAAGACTTGTAGTAGTGTAGCACAGCCTGCATTATGAGGCTGCTGCCGTTCATACCATTTTAATTGCTTTTATCAGGTAGGAGAGATCATATATAGGGGAGGTGGGAGGGGTGACACAATGCTGTCAGGACGGCCCTGGCCCGTCTTCCTGCTCTGATGAACCTTGGACACACACACCGGAGTCCTTGCCGGCAGAATGGAGAAAGGAGGCTATCATTACAGGAGCCGATAGGGTTAAAGACCAAAACACAAGACATGTGTGCCTTATCACCCCCTGCACTGATAACCTCTGACCTCCATTCTGAGGCTGCCGGGAAGCTGCGGGACCCTGGCAGGGGCGCCGCAATAATGAGGCGACCTGAATCGTCTGCCTCAGGCGGCGCCACCAGCTATCTTCATGGGGGCGGCATTCAGTGGCAGATTATAATATGAGCGGTTCGGGCGGCCGCCCACATTATAATCCGCCACTGACTGTACCCAGGGCCGCTTTAACCAGAGGGCACATGGTGCACGTGCACCGGGCCCACTGGTTAAAGGGGCCCCCCCGAGCAGGCCGGCCGTTGCTATGTGCGACCAGTGCGGTCGCACAGGGCTCCGGCCACCAGCCTGTCAGGGGGGAGCGCCATGGATGGGTAATCTACTTACCCCTCCATGGCGCCCCCTGCAGGGCCCCCCCGTCCGCCGCTGCCCCCGTCCGCTGCTGCTGCGGCGCTTCAGCGCTGCAGCAGCAGCGACACTGACAGAGAGAGAGCCATTGGCTCCCTCCCTGTCACTCACTCTTGTGGCCGCACTTCCTGTGGTCACAAGAGGCCGCACTCTCCCTCTAGCGCCCGACGTCACTGGAGCGTCGGCGCGAGGGTAAGGGGAGTGCAGCCTCTTGTGACCGCAGGAAGTGCGGCCACAGGAGGGAAGAGAAGAGGATCGCCTGGACCCAGGTGAGTAACAGTTTGTTTTTTTCAATGTTATATGGGAGGGGGAGCTATATACTATTGGGGAGCACAGGGGGCTATATACTATGGAGGGGGCACAGGGGGGCTATATACTATGGGGGAGAACGGGGGCTATATACTATTGGGGAGCACAGGGGGGCTATATACTATGGGGGAGAACGGGGGCTATATACTATTGGGGAGCACAGGGGGGCTATATACTATGGGGGAGCACAGGGGAGCTATATACTATTGGGAAGCACAGGGGGCTATATACTATTGGGGAGCACAGGGGAGTTATATACTATGGGGGATCACAGGGGAGCTATATACTTTGGGGGAGCACAGGGGGCTATATACTATGGGGGAGCACAGGGGGCTATATACTATGGGGGAGCACAGGGGAGCTATATACTATGGGGGAGCACAGGGGGCTATACACTATGGGGGAGAACGGGGGCTATATACTATTGGGGAGCACAGGGGGCTATATACTATGGGGGAGCACAGGGGGCTATATACTATGGGGGAGCACAGGGGGCTATATACTATGGGGGAGCACAGGGGAGCTATATACTATGGGGGAGCACAGGGGGCTATACACTATGGGGGAGCACAGGGGAGCTATATACTATTGGGGAGCACAGGGGAGCTATATACTATTGGGAAGCACAGGGGGCTATATACTATTGGGGAGCACAGGGGAGCTATATACTATGGGGGAGCACAGGGGAGCTATATACTTTGGGGGAGCACAGGGGGCTATATACTATGGGGGAGCACAGGGGGCTATATACTATGGGGGAGCACAGGGGAGCTATATACTATGGGGGAGCACAGGGGAGCTATATACTATGGGGAGCACAGGGGGCTATATACTACTGGGGAGCACAGGGGGCTATATACTATGGGGGAGCACAGGGGGCTATATACTATGGGGGAGCACAGGGGGTTATATACTATTGGGGAGCACAGGTTAGCTATATACTATTGGGGAGCACAGGGGCTATATACTATTGGGGAGCACAGGGGAGCTATATACTATTGGGGAGCACAGGGGTCTATATACTATGGGGGAGAGCACAGGGGGCTATATATTATGGAGAGCACAGGGGGGCTATATACTATTGAGGGGGAGCACAGGGGGGCTATATACTATTGGGGGAGAGCACAGGGGGGCTATATACTATTGTGGGAGAGCACAGGGGGGCTATATACTATTGTGGGAGAGCACAGGGGGCTATATACTATTGTGGGAGAGCACAGGGGGGCTATATACTATTGTGGGAGAGCACAGGGGGGCTATATACTATTGTGGGAGAGCATAGGGGGGCTATATACTATTGGGGGAGAGCACAGGGGGGCTATATACTATTGTGGGTGAGCACAGGGGGCTATATACTACTGGGGAGAGTGCACAGGGGGGCTATATACTAATGGGGGAGCGCACAGGAGGGCTGTATATAACTGGAGGAGCACATGAGGGTCTATATACTACAGGGACACCTTAAAACTATGGAGGCACAGAGGGGTGTAACTATGTAGGAGTACAGAGGGGTGTAACTACTGTATAGGGGTACAAGGGACCTAACTACTGTATGTGTTGGAGCCTAAAATATTTGTCTGGCAGATTCTGGAGAGAAGATTCACAGCCAGGAGAAGACTTCAAGGTGGCCCACGCTGGATGGAGAGAAAAAGAAAAGGTGACAGACTCTGATCGGAGAAGACGCCCCCGGTGAGTCACTGGATGTAACTTCACTCTGTTATAGGCTTGTACTGATAGGGGTCATGGTGTGGCGGTATTATGTAATGGTATCAATGGTGATATCTTTCTGTTTTGTTTAGTGCAGTTTTTATGTAATATGTAATCACTGTATGGTGGAAATAGTGTTATAAGGTAACTACTGTATGTATTGGGGCTCTTGATACAGTGTGGGGGCAAATTCAGTACATTATACAATGTGCAGAAAGGTAAGGGGGGGCCCACTCTTGAGGGCTGTGCACTGGGCCCACCAATGTATTAAAACAGCCCTGACTGTACCATGTACTGGAGCCCCCCCGCCCCCGGGCAGTATCTGTAATGAGATGCTGTGAGCGGGGGAGACTGTATTCATAAGCGCCGCGCTGTACTAAATCAGCCGCGCGGTGCTGATACTACAGCGCGGCGCTTATGAATACAGTCTCCCCCGCTCACAGCATCTCATTACAGATACTTCCCGGGGGCGGGGGGGCTCCAGTACATGCATTCCACGTCCGTGATCCGTCAGGATCACGGAACGTGGGAATGCAGCCTTAGTCCCCCGGCTGATGTGCGGCTGCCCGGGGTGTCCCGTCCTGTCCCCGGCAGCGCGCGCATCAGAGAGCTCCCCGTGCGCCGGAAGTCACAGGCACAGGCGCACGGGGAGCTCTGTGATGCGCGCGCTGCCGGGGACAGGACGGGACACCCCGGGCAGCCGCACATCAGCCGGGACCAGACCAGAGAGGCTCGACGGGGGAACGGAGGGCAGGTGAGTTGTGTGCTGTTTTTTGTTTTTGTTTTATCTGCTGTGCAGGGGGGGGGGGGGAGAGGGGGACCATCTATAAGGTAGGGGGGGGGAAGGGGGCCATCTATAAGGGAGGGGGGAAAGAGGGGGACGATCTATAAGGGAGGGGGGAAAGAGGGGGACGATCTATAAGGGGGGGGGGACCATCTATAAGGGAGGGGGAGAGGGAAGAGGGGGACCATCTATAGGGGGGGGCCATCTATAAGGAAGGGGGGAAAGAGGGGGACCATCTATAAGGGGGGGGGGCCATCTATAAGGGAGGGGGGAAAGAGGGGGACCATCTATAAGGGGGGACCATCTATAAGGGAGGGGCGGGAGGGGGACCGTCTATAAGGGGGGGGAAGAGGGGGACCATGTATAAGGGGGAGAGGGGGACCATCTATAAGGGAGGGGGAAAGAGGGGGACCATCTATAAGGGGGCATCTATAAGGGAGGGGGGAGAGGGGGACCATGTATAAGGGGGGGAGGGGGACCATCTATAAGGGAGAGGGGACCATCTATAAGGGAGGGGGAGAGAGGGAAGAGGGGGACCATCTATAAAGGGGGGGGAAGAGGGGGACCATCTATAAGGGGGGGGGAGAGGGGGACCATCTATAAGGGGGGGAGAGAGGGAAGAGGGGGACCAACTATAAGGGGGGGGGGAAGAGGGGGACCATCTATAAGGGGGGAAGAGGGGGACCATCTATAAGGGAGGGGAAAGAGGGGGACCATCTATAAGGGAGGGGGGAGAGGGGGACCATCTATAAGGGAGGGGGGAGAGGGGGACCATCTATAAGGGGGGGAGAGGGGGACCATCTATAAGGGAGAGGGGACCATCTATAAGGGGGGGAAGAGGGGGACCATCTATAAGGGGGGAAGAGGGGGACCATCTATAAGGGGGGAAGAGGGGGACCATCTCCTAAAAGATCAGCACCCTCCTCTCCTGACATCCTCTGTGCTGCTGGGACTTCTCCTATAGGATTAGCACCCTCCTCTCCTGACATCCTCTGTGCTGCTGGGACCTCTCCTATAGGATTAGCACCCTCATCTCCTGACATCCTCTGTGCTGCTGGGACCTCTCCTATAGGATTAGCCCCCTCCTCTCGTGACATCCTCTGTGCTGCTGGGACCTCTCCTATAAAGTCAGCCTCCTCCTCTCCTGACATCCTCTGTGCAGCAAGGGACCAAACATTATGTTTATTGGGGACAGCAGTGGGGGGGGGGGGGCGTCATTCTATAGTTCGCCTCGGGCAGCAGAGAGGCTAGAATCACCCCTGGACCCTGGTGTGTGTGTGTCCGAGGGTCATCACTACAACAAGACTGTCCCTCCACCCGCGGACCCCCTCACCCTGCGGCAGGCTGCAGTCATTAGCGGAGGGGATCTGCTACACATAGTAGCCGACCTCCACTGCTTCTGGAACGGGTCAGATGCTGCTGTCAGTGGGACACCGTCAGCTACAGCTACATAGGCGGCACATGCGATCGCTATGTGCCGGCTATAGCTTATCACTGCTGTGAGCGGAGGGAGGGGAGTTGACGGAGGAGGTGACACCAGGGGGCAGCACCCAGAGAACATGGCCAGCGCTCAGTTAGCCGCCGGCCATGTTCTCTGCTTTCGATACCAGGAAATCCTGGTACCAAATCAAATTTTTGCCCGAAATATCGATAGTAGTATCGATATTTCGGTGCATCGTGCATCCCTACCCGGAAGTGTTGGTGCATTATACTTGCGTGTTCGCTGTCAAACCTGGCCGCCATCTTGTGTCGACGACGTCATCTTCGGGAGGCCAATTGCGGCTGAGCAGCTGATGACGCAGCAGAGGGGGGGCCCGCATGAGGGACGGCTGGAGCTGTTTGTTCGGCCTTCCGAAGAGGACAACGTCGACACAAGATGGCAAAAATTACGTCTTCCATTGCACAGTACAATTAGTGACGCTAAAAATAAGGGCTCATCTGGGTCTCTAGGTGGAAAAATGCAACTGCTATGGGCTTATATACACAATAAAAAAGAAAAACGGAAGCGCAAAAATGAAAACTGGCTGTGTCCCCTATGGGTTAACAACGGACCGGAGCACAGGGCAGCGGCGGGTGACTGCGGGATTATAATGGGTGTAATCTCCCTGGGCCCCCCCTGGAGCTGGGGTGGTCGCCCAGATTGCCCACATTATAATCCTCCTATGTTCACACTAAGGGTAAGTTCACACTACGTCAATTCTCTGGGCAGACGGCGGAATCCACAGGCAAATATCATTGGGTCTATGGAACGAATAAAATAGGACCAAGTGCTAAGGCCCAAGCGTAGAGCAGGACTCGAGCTTGGACACCAGGATGTAGGTCAGTACACTCGGATGTAGGTCAGCACACCAGGATGTAGGTCAGCACACCATGATGTAGGTCAGCACACCATGATGTAGGTCAGCAAACCAGGATGTAGGTCAGCACACCAGGATGTGTCAGCACACCATGATGTAGGTCAGTACACCATGATGTAGGTCAGCACACCAGGATGTAGGTCAGCACACCAGGATGTAGGTCAGCACACCAGGATGTAGGTCAGCACACCATGATGTAGGTCAGCACACCATGATGTAGGTCAGCACACCATGATGTAGGTCAGTACACCATGATGTAGGTCAGTACACCAGGATGTAGGTCCGCACAGCTCTCTGCCAATGCTTCTAGGAGCCAATATGGGCCCTGGCTGTAGTGATTACACTGCCGCCCAGCCACACACAGCTAGATTGGCTGCCTCGGCGTATGAGAACCGCCACGGAGATCCGCAGAAGTCAGTACAGACGACCCCAATATTAGCCCTGCGCCACCCCGACACTCTCTGCACTTGAGAGGAGCGCTCGTCCTTTCTGTCACAGCTTTGGCTCTTGCCGAAAACGCAACGGTGCCGCCTCCTGACAGACCTAACTGGTTTTAATACCTTTGCCAATCAGCCGCGTTTATCCCGCCCCCACCATATATGGAGCTATGTATGGACGTCATTCTCTGCACTTCGCGCTCTGTCCCGCCCACGTAATGCTGGCTGCTGTTACCAAGGAGACGAGTCTCACACACTTCCAGAAACCGGGGAGCAGAGGGGCGAATCACGTGACTCCGCGGCTGAAACCCCCGAACAGGTGAGAATAAGAGGAGACTCTGCGCGTGCATGCTCCGAACTAGAGCGCCTGTTCACACACTGGACAGGTCTCACCTCCGGCTTTCTGCCTGTGAACATTCACAGAGAAAGACGCCAGATGTCTGTTCAGCCGATGTGTTGAATGCGCCTCACTTTATCCGAGTTAAATTTGCGCAGGTAGCGGCGTTTATTAAGTAAGAGAGGAACTACAAGTCCCAGCATGCCCAGTGTGCTTATTACTGGCAGGACGTATTGGAAAATCATTGTCACTGCTGCAAAGAGGCTGAAGGACGGGGAATACAACTACCCAGACATGTCCCATCCATCTGTCTGCTCAATTATCTATCTATCTATCTATCTATCTATCTATCTATCTATCTCCTATCTATCTATGGTTTATCTATCTATCTATCTATCTATCTATCTATCTATCTATCTATCTATCTATCTCCTATCTATCTATGGTTTATCTATCTATCTATCTTCTATCTATCTATCTCCTATCTATCTATCTATCTATCTATCTATGGTTTATCTATCTCCTATCTATCTATCTATCTATCTATCTATCTATCTATCTATCTCCTATCTATCTATCTATCTATCTTCTATCTATCTATCTATCTATCTATCTATGGTTTATCTATCTCCTATCTATCTATCTATCTATCTATCTATCTTCTATCTATCTATCTATCTATCTATCTATGGTTTATCTATCTCCTATCTATCTATCTATCTATCTATCTATCTATCTATCTATCTATCTATCTATCTCCTATCTATCTATCTATCTATCTATGGTTTATCTATCTCCTATCTATCTATCTATCTATCTATCTATCTATCTATCTATCTATCTATCTATCTATCTATCCCCTATCCATCTATCTATCTATCTATCTCCTATCTGTCTGTCTATTATCTATCTATCTCCTATCTATCTATCTATCTATCTATCTATCTATCTATCTATCTATCTATCTCCTATCTATCTATCTATCTATCTATCTATCTATGGTTTATCTATCTCCTATCTATCTATCTCCTATCTATCTATCTTCTATCTATCTATCTATCTATCTATCTATGGTTTATCTATCTCCTATCTATCTATCTCCTATCTATCTATCTCCTATCTATCTAGCTAGCTATCTATGGTTTCTCTATCTCTACCTGATCCAGCACTGATGCTCTGTTTGGCCCAGATATGTAATTATTTCGTATTCACAATTAATATTGCATGTTATTGTAAAATAAATGAATAGATATGAGATAGGCCGCTCAGCCAATCACTGGCCGGGACCGCCGTGGCCAATGATTGCCTTAGTGGCCTGTCTGCTGGGACAGGCTGCTCTGAAGCTGGAGCGTGCGGGACCCAGGGAGAAGCACAGAACAAGAGGAGCCCTGCAGCCTGACAGGGAATGTATAAAGTATTAAAAAGGGCTGCAAGGACATTGGTAATGATGTTCCTGCAGCCCTTCTTAAACGATTATCGGGCCATGTAATAGGCCCAGTAAACGAGCGCCGTTCTAGCAGATCAGCGCTTGTTTACATTTATTATCGGGCCTTCATCGGCCCGTGTAATACTACCCTAATTTATATGTGGATGTATATCAGCATACCTTATATGTGGATGTGTACATTTTGGATGTATATCAGCATACATTATATATGTGGATGTATATCAGCTTACGTGATACGTGGATGTATATCAGCATACACTATACATGTGGATGTATATCAGCATATGTTATACGTGGATGTATATCAGCATATGTTATACGTGGATGTATATCAGCATACACTATACATGTGGATGTATATCAGCATATGTTATATGTGTATGTATATCAGCATACGTTATAGGTGGATGTATATCAGCATACATTATATGTGTATGTATATCAGCATACGTTATAGGTGTATGTATATCAGCATATGTTATATGTGTATGTATATCAGCATATGTTATATGTGTATGTATATCAGCATACGTTATATGTGTATGTATATCAGCATACATTATATGTGGAAGTATATCAGCATACGTTATATGTGTATGTATATCAGCATACGTTATATGTGTATGTATATCAGCATACGTTATATGTGTATGTATATCAGCATACGTTATATGTGTATGTATATCAGCATACATTATATGTGGAAGTATATCAGCATACGTTATATATGTGGATGTATATCAGCATACATTATATGTGGGTGTATATCAGCATACGTTATATATGTGGATGTATATTAGCATACGTTATATGTGGAGGTATATCAGCATAGGTTATATATGTGGATGTATATCAGCATACATTATATGTGGATGTATACATTTTGGATGTATATTAGCATATGTTAGGTCTATAGAAATCAATGGGATACAGCCCTATATAGTTTTACTTTTGTAGAAAAAGGGGTGTGGCATACACACATATATACACTGTATATAGCATCCTTGTTTTACCATACAATGTTTTCTTATTAGGGGTACAAACCCACACACCGTATACGCAGCAGATAAGCAACAAATACGCAGCAGATTTGATGGTACAGATTTGATGCTGTGTTCAGTTATTTAGATCTAATCTGCTGCGTATTTGCTGCGTTTCTGCTGCGTATTTGCTGCGTATCGCAGCAGTAAATACGCTGCGTATACGGTGTGTGGGTTTATACCCTAGAAAACAAATACAGGTTACATTTTGGTCACCCATAAGCCATTCTTCCCACATTTGGCCACTAAACAATTTGTTCAGGGATGTAAAATTACATAGTGGAAAGAGGTGATGTAAAAAGAACCCTAGTGTATGTAGGTAGAACAAAACTGACAAAAGCCATCTTATTGGTTGCTTTAGTGAACTCTTCTACTTTTCCTTTGCACCATCTTTGTGTGGACAGCTCCTGCTTAGCAGAGTCCAGTACAGGTAGGAGTTTCTATATTAATAACAGACTGAGTGGATCAGAGCCTGGTGACAGCAGCTTGTTAAGCTGATCATAGATGGCTGGCAGCATCGCCAACACCAGCTGTCACAGAGACTTGTGCCCGCCTCTGACACCTGCTGCTAGTTGGCAGGAGCCTAGGGTTTTTTCATTCATCACTTGTTAGTTACTGTGTTCTGTACATTTCTGTTTAGAAAAATGGTGTTTCTGTTCAGTAAAATCGACCCGTCTATTGAATATGTGCACTCTCTGCTTTATGGCAACAATCTACTGCTTCTGGAAGCTGTCACACACCTAAAACACTGTTGTTTTTTAGAGCTTTAATTATAAAAAAAATTATCAAAAAATACTTACTTGAATACTATATACTGACATGTTCTTTTACATATCGGTTACATGAGAATAACCATTAGCTGGTAGAATTTGTTATATTGAAATTACATTCAGATGTCACCTATATTTATAATGCTTTCCAAGACATGACGTGCATGTAAGGGGGGGGGGGGGGGGGGGGGGGGGGGGAAGCCTACAGCTGGCTATAGCCATAACACTATTGTTTGGCCAACTACCCCATAACAGATGTTTTTTTACAGCGAAAGGAGATAAGTGACTGCCAGACGCATGATGGCAATTTTCTCAGAAAGCAGTAGGATCAGACAGGGTGAAATCCAGCCTGTCCAATCCCTTTTCCACTTGTGGTTGACCTCACAGGGTAGTCACGCCTAGGGATGTCACGATACCATAATTTTGAGTTCGATACCGATACCAGCTTTTTTTTATTTCCATACTCGATACCAATTCGATACTTTATGAAGTTTGGGAAAAAAAGCTTAAAAATACAAATATAATGCCCCTCTGCCCAGATGGCAGATATAATGCCCCCTATGTAGCATATTTTTATTTATGTGACTTTTAAATCACTTTTTTTATATATTTTACAGTATGGAAAATTATTTATGTAATGATGCCAAATAGGTTTCATTTTTTTTTTTTTACTTTTTTGAAAAAAGGGAAAAGGGCGGGAGATTATTAGAACTTTTATTATGAATTTCTTAAAATTTTAAACACTTTTTTTCCACAATTTTTAATTCCCCTCTACCTCCCAGCATAACTCCTTGTGCACGAGAAAGTATGCTTGGAGTTGTAGTGCCTAAGGAGGTATGCTGGAAATTGCTGTGCACAAGGAGGTATGCTGGGAGTAGTTGTTGTGTCAGTTAGCTGCTGCTGCTGCACAACTGACACTACCAGCATATCTGCTTGGGCACTACAACTCCTCCCAGCATACCTCCTTGTGCAAAAGGAATTATGTTAGGAGTTGTACTGCTCAAGAAGGCATTGCACTGTATCTTATTTGCCCATATCAGATGGTTATTTGCTGATAGTTTCCCTATAATTATGGATGAATGGACCTGCTGGGAGTAGTAGTATTACCTCAGCCTGACCCTTAGCACTCCAGGAGCCATATAGAGTCTCTCCAGTCTGGTTCTAGCCAGCACTCCCCCTGGTAGAGCCTTGGGGCCTGTGTGGCCCTTGCACACCAGCAGCTCCAGCACCATAGGAGCCTTGTGCACACTCCTCTTCCACAGTCTCTGTTACAGCTTCTCCATGACTGAGGGGGACAAGCTCCATAGCAGCCCCATGGGCAGCACTCCTGTGTAGTCACCCCCCAGGGCCGCATCCCTCTGCACATCTACAGTGCCGCAGCTGTCAGCCCTTAAAGGGGTAGTGCACCGAAATGTTTTTTCTTTCAAATCAACTGCTGCCATGAAGTGCCAGAGATTTGTAATTTACTTCTATTAAAAAATCTCAAGCCTTCCAGTATTTATCAGCTGCTGTGTGTCCAGCAGGAAGTGGTGTTTTCTTTCCTGTCTGACACAGTGCTCTCTGTTGCCTCCTCTGTCCATGTCAGGAACTGTCCAGAGAAGGAGCAAATCCCCATAGAAAACCTCTCCTGCTCTCCAGACTGGAAATAATACCACTTCCTGCTGGGCATACAGCAGCTGATAAGTACTGGAAGGCTTGAGATTTTTTAATAGAAGTAAATTACAAATCTCTGGCACTTCATGGCAGCAGTTGATTTGAAAGAAATTTTTTTTTGGTGCACTACCCCTTTAAGTGTGCACAGGAACCAAAAAGGCAGCCCTGCTCTTCCCCCACCACGGCCCTCAGCTTTACCGGCTCCCTAGGACTCAGCCCCTGGACTCGGACGTGCAGTTTCCCATCCCCCAGTGAGGCGGCACTGACAGGTATACTGGGCGGTGTACACTATGTACAGTCCGTGCTCTCCACAGCCCTGCCGCAGCACAGCGACCTGCTACTAAACTAAGCGTCACTCTGCATGAACTAGCTGCACCGGGGGTGGGTTGGGGGGTGGGTATTGCGGTGGTTCAGGCGTCATTGTATGGGAATGCTTAAATGCCTGCTGCCCACGGGATCGGCTCAGGAGGACGGCATGTACACAGTAAAATAGCCGGCAATAGCAATCGCTAAGTGCCGTCTATTTGAATTTGGCGCCGCCGGGCGTGGAGGGTGGGCGGTCAGCAGAGGTGACACTAGGGGTCAGTGGGCGCAGAGAACATGGCTGGCGCTCAGATGGCTGCCTGCTGTGTTCTCTGCGCTATACTTTATGTTAAACTGCGTTATTAGGCAGTTTAACATAAAGTATCGATAGCAGGAAATCCTGGTACCGAACCGTTTTTATGCCCGGAATATCGATAGTAGTATCGATATTTCGGTGCATCGTGCATTACTAGTCACGCCATTCATATAGACATAATGGTGGAATGTGCCATTCACATGCCTGGAGCATGCTAGGGAAAAGGCACAGATTTGGTTTGCACTGAAATCTGTGCCTTTTCCTTGAAGTATGCCATGTTTTCCTGATCAGTGGGTGGGGGTGAGCAGGGCCGGCTTTAGGATATATGGCGCCCTGTGCGAAACTTTCTTTCGGCGCCCCCCCCCTTCTTGATACCCCCTAATAGTGACAGACTAAATCCACAGCCTCCCACCCCTCCAGACAACCCCCACCCCTCCAGACAACCCCCACAATCAAACCAGGCTGAGGCTGAAGGATTTAGATATGATCCTAAATCCTACTACAACGAGCGCCACCCCCAAACCCCAGCCCCCTAAACCACACGACTCCTGATAAAGGTACTTACCAGCACAGAGGGGGACAGGTGCCTCCGTGGCGGTCCGTGGCCTTCCTGATTGGCGCTCCTGCAGACATCTGTACGCAGGGGCGTAGCTAGGGGTTCAGCCTAGGGGAGGGGCGAGCAAGTCTGAGTGGGCCCCCAACCAATTATGTTACCCATAGGGAACATAAGCAGGTTACAATGCCTATCTATCTATCTATCTAGCTGGGTGACCTCCATCATACTGACTTCTATACAAGATGCTGAAAAAGCCGGGTGACCTCCATTATACTGACTACTATACAGGATGCTAGGAAAGCTGGGTGACCTCCATATACTGATTACTATACACGATGCTGGGAAAGCTGGGTGACCGCCATTATACTGACTACTATACAGGATGCTGGAAGAGCTGGGTGACCTCCATTAGACACTGACATACAGGATGCTGGGAGAGCTGGTTAATCACCATTATACTGCCATACAGGATGCTGGGAGAGCTGGGTGACCTCCATTACACTGACATACACGATGCTGGGAGAGCTGGATGACCTTTATTACACTGACATACAGGATGCTGGGAGAGCTGGGTGAACTCCATTACACTCACATACAGAATGCTGGGAAAGCTGGGTGACCTCCATTACACTGACATACAGGATGCTGGGAGACCTCCATTACACTGACATACAGGATGCTGGGAAAGCTGGGTGACCATCATACTAGCTACAATAAATCATTGCTAAATAAATCATTCCCAATCACAAATGCCATATAATTTTAGTAGCCCAGGAAAGAATCCGAACTGGAGAGAATGGAACGGCTGCACATCCCATCTATGGCTGATACTAATGCCGCTAGACCTATATTAAAAATCAACACCAGAGTGTCTTATATGAATTGATCAAGCCATATTGCCCCGTGTACCACCGCGCAGGTCCTCTGGTCCACACGGGTCCCTACGCTAACTCCACACCGTGTCGGTCAGCGACCACCAACCCCACAAAGCGTGCACGTGCAGGGGAGGGAGGCCATGGAACGGCTCTGCAACCCCAATGTCACAGGACCAGACCCAAAAAGCCCCACCAAAACCCAGCCAGCACGACCGGCGGGGAAGGCTGCCCCCAAACGACACAAGTATGGATATGGTATTACACTTACCATTGCTGCTCTCACAGAATGGGGAAGACATAGGGTCCAGACATGTGAGCACAGGCATATCCTGCCAATTTTGGTCATGTGGGTCTTATAAAGGAGTGCGAGCTGTTCAGAGAGGGAGAACTGTAAAACACGAACTGGAGAGAATGGAACCGCTGCACATCCCATCTATGGCTGATACTAATGCCGCTAGGCCTATATTAAAAATCAACACCAGAGTGTCTGTATATGAATTGATCAAGCCATATTGCCCCGTGTACCACCGCGCAGGTCCTCTGGTCCACACGGGTCCCTACGCTAACTCCACACCGTGTCGGTCAGCGACCGCCAACCCCGCAAAGCGTGCACGTGCAGGGAAGGGAGGCCATGGAACGGCCCTGCAACCCCAATGTCACAGGACCAGACCCAAAAAGCCCCACCAAAACCCAGCCAGCACCACCAGGAAAGAATCCTTCAGCCAGCAGCATAGTGCAGTAGTATCAGTGCTGAGTACAGGCTGCTGCTGCAGATCAATATCCTGTTCCCAGCACAATGAGGGGTGTGGCTGCTGCTATCTCCCTTTGCTATTCTCACTGCCCCCTCCCTCCTATATCTCCCCCAGTAGTGGATTATAATAGGGGCGTTTTGGGCGGCAGCCCAGGGCCCTGAGCTCCTGGGGGGCCCATGACCACCCAAAAAGACTTATACTTTCAATGGTGTACTGTCTCCTGGCTACACTTCTGCCATGATTTGCAAAAAATCACTGTTTTTTATGGCAATTTTGCACAAATCAGGACATCATGACATTATCTATCCTGTACTATGAACGCCAGGCTAGTGCTTCCATAGTTACCGTGGGGTGGGGGGGCCCAGGCTTGGTGAACAGCCCGGGGCCTATGGTAAAGTTAATCCGCCCCTGATCTCCCCCCCCCCACTTACTTGCTGCTTCTCAGCAGGATAGTGAAAGGGGTTATCCAGCGCTACAAAAACATGGCCACTTTTCCCCCTACTGTTGTCTCCAGTTCAGGTGCGGTTTGCAATTAAGCTCCATTTACTTCAATGTAACTGAGTTTCAAAACTCCACCCAGACTGAAGACAACAGTAGGGGGAAAGTGGCCATGTTTTTGTAGCGCTGGATAACCCCTTGAAGGCTCTGTACACTCAGTGTCCCACTCGCGGTCAGCACAGAGGGCGGGGCTTGTCGGCAGGAGGCGGGGCCTACCGTGACATACCCGGAACAGTAATTTGCCAGGTCCCCAGCAAGCTCGGTGGGCGGGAGCGCCTCCCTACTGGCTGCACATCTAACTTAAACAGGAATCTCTAAGCTAGATGTGCTGCCTGTGTGTCCCGCAGACACACAGCACATCTAACCTAGAGATTCCTATGTCTAAGTTAGATGGGCAGCTCTCTGTCTGCCAGAGCGCCCCCTAGCTTGCCAGGAGTGATGCGCCCTGTGCAATTGCACAGGTCGCACACCCCAAAGGCCGGCCCTGGGGGTTAGGTATTGATACAAGGCAAAGAGGAGATGTGACCTACTCCTGCACCTGATTTACATAAATCATTGCAGAAATCTACGCCTGCTTCAGAGCCGGTGTTGATTGCTGCACTTCCGAACATCTGCCAGATTTACCAAGAGGCGTGCGCCTCTTAGTAAATCCAGAGGGGTGCATGAGGGTGAGGCTGCATCCAACCTCTTCAGCCACTGGTGATCAAATGCTGAGAGTTCAGGTTTGGAAGAACTCAAACATACTCAAAGTTCGCTTATTTCTAGTACCCTGTTGTGTTAAGGGTCCCATTACTGTGTCAGATTTGAAGACCCTGGGAAGACTCTTGGTACTCTGCTTGGTCAGTCCAGCCCTCACTTAGCATGTCAGCCAAGGTTTTACCTGCTTTGCATTTTGGCAGTGTCTTGACTGTTAAACATTTCGGCCGAGCCCGTGCCCGCATAGCATTATAGCAGGTATTGACCACTTTGTGTTTTGGTTCATGGTTTCTTAGCACTTTAGCTCCTTCTTTCCTTAGGGTACTATTACACGGAAGTATAATCGGCCGAATTGGGACGATTTGGCCGATTATCGCTCCATGTACTAAATACAACGATTAGCCGATGACAACGATCATCGGCTGATCGTTGATATAGGTTTGGACCTATTTTCGTCAGGCGCCGACCGTGCACCGCTACGTGTAATAGCGGTGCGCGGCCGGTGACTGGCGATATACATTACCTATCCACGTTCCAGGGCTGCTGCTGCGGTCTTCTTCTCCCCGGGTCCTGCGCGCTCTAGCTTCAGAGTGGCCTGTCAGCTGACAGTTAGAGCGCGCGGGACCCGTGGAGAAGAAGAGCGCAGCAGCAGCCCTGGAACGTGGATAGGTAATGTATAGTTAAGCAAGGGCTGCAAGGACATCGGTAACTATGTCCCTGCAGCCCTTGTTTACAGATTATCGGGCCGTGTTATAGGTTAAGTAAACGAGCAACGATCTAGCAGATCGCTGCTCGTTTACAGGTATTATCGGGCCCCCATCGGCACGTGTAATACCACCCTTATGCTACGTTTACACGGAGCGATTATCGGGCGAATTTTCGCAATAACGATCGAATTCGAACGATAATCGTACGTGTAAACGTGGCGAACGATCGAAAAATCGTTTAATTTGATCTTTTAACATGTTCATAAATCGTCGTTCGTAGTTCGCAAAAAAAAAAATCGCCGATCGTTCCGTGTAAACAGTCGTCGCGCAATAGTCCGGCCGCCCCGGAAATTCCCGGCTCATCTCTTCAGCCAATCAATGCGCTGAAGAGGGGAGCCGGGGATCTCGAAGACCTGCTGCGCGGAGCAGGTATTGTATGCTCTTGGCCGTGGCGGCGATCGGAGCAGCGGCGGCGATCGGAGCGGCGGGGGGGGGGTTGGGGTTTTCGATCGGAGCGGCAGCGGGGGTGGCGGTTGAGTGGGGGGCGGGCTGCGGGCCGGGCTGCGGGCGTGCAATCGCAAAAAGATTTTTCCGTACGATATATCGGACCATCTAAACGCTGATCGTTATAAAAAAAAATTGTTACTTCGAAATCGTTAATCGTGCGATCGGGCCAATTATCGCTCCGTGTAAACTTAGCATTATGGTTCGTTTACACAGAAAGATTTATCTGACAGATTTTGGAAGCCAAAACCAGGAACGGATTTGAAAAGAGGAGAAATCCCAGTCTTTCCATTATGACCTGATCCCTGTTTATAGTCTGTGCCTGGTTTGGGCTTCAAAGATCTGTCAGATAAATCTGTCTGTGTAAATGCACCATTAGGCCTTATGCACACGTTCAGTGTTTTTTTCTGGTCCTGAAACAACCCCTGAGAAATTGCGGATTGGACATCCGTATTCCATCCGTTGCTGGACCAGACTTCAGAAGGGTGAGAGATGTCTAATATGCATGCTGCTTAGTGAATCCCTGTGGAGAGCTACAGCGTTTTTCTCAAATGACATGCACTGTATCGACCATCGAGATATAAATAAAGAATACAGTGCTGTCACAAACTGCTGTTATCACATAATTCATCACCAAACGCTGCCAATTACCAAACAGTATCCAAAGCTGCCAATCATCTATTATTGTTAAGTATCTAATGCCGATCATCACCAAATGCTGCTGAGTATCCAATGATGCTAATCATCTATTGCTGCTAATTATCTAATGCTGCTAATGATCTTATAAATACACAATTATGCATATCGGATGAATGTGATAAAAACCTATGAACTGCTATTAACTGATATGAACTATTTTTAACCTTTTTTAAGCTTCCTTACTATTTATTTTCGGACCTATTACATATCCATGAACATGGGAGAGGGAGAGGTATATACAGGAGGATCGCATAGGATAAGAAGGAGATCGCTTTAGAGAGCCATAGGGCTGTGTTAGTAGGAAATCTCTGCATCTTTTCCTACACAATGTTAGGACAAGGCTCAGTGGTAAGATAAGACAATAGTTTGGGAGAAAAATTAAGGTGTTTTTTCTTTGTGAACATTACAGGTGATCATCAGAAGTAGCAAATATCACCTGAATATGTCTAGATCTGTTCCCACACACAAAAAAACACCTTAATTTTTCTCCAAAACTATTGTCTTATGTTACCACAGAGCCTTGTCCTAAAGTATGAATGAATCAATTAAGAGTTACTGAGCAGTGAATGAATGTTAGAGAGAGTGAGATCGACACAGGACAAGAAGGAGATCGCATCAAAGGCCATAGGGCTGTGTAAGTAGCAAATCTCTGCATCTTTTCTTACACAATGTTAGGACAAGGCTCTGTGGTAAGATAAGACAATAGTTTGGGAGAAAAATTGAGGTTTTTTTTTCTTTGAGAACAGATTTACAGATTCCCACACACAAAAAACACCTTTACTTTTCTCTAAAAATATACACAGACGTTTTACATTATTTCAGGCACGGGGTAGGGGGGGGGGGTCTAAGGTGCTGGGAACAGCTTTCATACAGTACTGGTGGTTGGGGGAATATCAGGTCTGCATATGGGACTGACATCTACTACATTGTCTGATATTACTGTGTTATCTGTGGTGTTACATAGGACTGCAGGTGACAGAGCAAGAATGTGGCAATACAGTGGAGTAGTTGATGGCAGAAGTTACAAAAATTAGGGAGGTGCAGCTCACTATCAAGAAGATCGTTCCTGAAACTGTGTCATCATTGAAAGGGTGAGAGGTGCCACCGGCAGTGTTTTTTCCAACTATCTCTCCCCAGATCTTAGAGCAGGCACCCTGGTTTTCACCTTGTGGAGTACTACAGATCCCAGCTCTGATTATATAATTACCAACACTGCCTCTAACCATAGGCAATAAAACCCACATTCGTCTACTGTAACTAGAATTCTGCTACAATCGGCACACAATACTGTAACTAGGATTCTGATACAATCGGCACACGATGTGCAGCAACTTCTCATCCATCCATTTCTGCTACTGATAGTGTGAATAGGACAATGGACATCAATGTGCACTAACTCGGATCTGTAATTACTGGACGTGTGAATAAGGCCTTAGTCCTTAGTGTTGTACCATTCCTCTGCTACCATTCCCTTGTCAGTAGGGTATATGCCCACATACTAAGGCCTTATCCACGCATCAACAAAATCTGTCCGCAATTGAATGGGTCCATGCATTGCAGACAACTAGGGATGTACATCTGTAGTGCTTTCTGTAGCTACCGGTCCACAGCCACGCACAGCACTACGGATGTGTGAATGAGGCCCAAGACCTGTTTCACACAGGAGTAGTTTGTGTCCATATGATATCCATGTTTTAAAGAACTGCAATACAGAACTTATATTAATCTATGGGGCTGTTCACATGGGTGTATAAACCAACACATACTCTATATGGAGGGATGTTTTTAGATTTGATCTGTATTGCATCCATATCTCATCAGCATTTTCATATACTGTGTATCCATTTTCGACGTGTAATTTAATTTCCATTCTAGAAGACAGTCCATCAGTATTTACTTTACAGAATATATAGTCCCAGTACTGAAACAATACTGATGGCATTTCATCCACAACACATCTATATTTCAGAGGAATCCCAATACATCTGTGTCAGACAGGCCAAATAGTGCTGACAATGTCAGATCCTGTAGGGACATACACTGTTGACAAGGGAAAACAGTAACGCCCACTTGTCACTTTATTCTTGTATTTCCTGGAAGGTCACAGTACAGTACTGTAATAAGGTGCCCAGGAATAATTTTTTGTGAAAATACAAGCATTTACTCAATAATGAAAGCTCATGTGTGCCCTTTTAAAACCTAAAGGAAGTATTGCTCTTCCACACAGCATAGTTGGTTCTCCTGGTCACATATGTCGGCAGTGTAACAGTAACAGACCTCAGTTGTCAAACAGCGAGAACGTTAGAACAAGGCTTTTTTTTTTGCATTAATGATGTGATTTTGCCATGATTTGAATGCTATTTTGCAGTGAATAAAATAGCACAATGTTTGCCAAAATAGCATTATTTTACTCTATAATTGTGCAGTTTTTGACAAAATGGCATCAATATCGCAGCAAAAATGCATCATTAACACAGAATACATGCCAAGTGTGAACACAACCTCAAGGTGGCCATACACCTTCAATAACCGATGGCTGAATGATCTCTATATCTCTCCTGTCTTCCCCATATACAGGAACATTCAGCATGGGGAGGGGTGGGTTAAGCCGCAGCCGGCTTATCTCTACCAGAGCAAAGGCGTTGAGATGTGATTTTTCATGATGCTGGACCGCTATCACCACTGACATCATCTATCGATAGTCGGTCAGGAACAACTCATACAGCTTATATTGGAGGCAGGTACTGTGTAAGGCTATGTTCACATGTACAAATAACACGTTATTATAGAGGCAGACACCGCATTGTTTTTCATCCCTTAAAACAAGTGTTTTAACGCTTTTAACCGGCTCTTATCAAGAACTCTTAAAAGAAGCATCATTTATAGCTTAGGCTAGGGTCACAATTTTGCAGTCCGTCTCACTGTATTTGTTTTAGAAAATGTGCAGAAAAACATGGTCAACGCTGTTTTTGTGTACGTTACAAGATGAAAAAACAAAACTGATCCGTCTTGATCAATTTTTTTTTTTTTTTATACTGTAAGTCAATGGAAAACGTATCAAAAGATATGGCATACAACAGCATCCATTTTTACTATATGTTTTTTATTTCATAGAACGGATACATTAAATGGATAGCAAAATAGTTATGTGAACTTAGCATAAAAAAAAAGTAGTGACAGAGTATTTCTGTCGTTTTTCCTCCTACTTAAATGTGAGGTTCGGTGCAGGGCAAAACAAATGATTTTGGGCTGGGGGTGGGAGAAGATAAAAAGGTCACATTCTCCTGTCCTGCGCAGCGCCACATCCCGCTCCTGGACCCTAGTCACCTGTCTTCTTAGCTCCCCTCTGGCTACCTTAAAATGTTTCAGCTGGGTCATGACATACCCAGAACCTAGGAGAAAATGACACCGGCTGGGGTAGGGGAGCCTGGTCATGCGGCACAACACAGGCTCGTTATAAATCATCAAAAAACTAACTTTAACAGGAAAAAAAAAAGACATTGTGGAAACCTAGCCATACAGAGGCAGTTTTTTGAAGTTACTTTTCTCCATTTGTGAATGTACCCCTAGAGGATTACTGGGTACCCTGGAGTCCTGTAAAATACCAACCCACTGCCATTGTTTCCAGGCTCTAGCAGACTGTAGTATCAGCTATTCTCCGCCATTTTATTGTTACTTGAATTTTTCATTATTTTGAATTATGTTAAGTGTGTGTGTGTGTGTGTGTGTGTGAACAAATGGCACTCTGTCCTCTGTGTGTCCTCTGGAATAAGTCTTTTGTAATCTTATGTAAAGCGATTACCATTTAGTGTGTCAGTAAGACTGACGACAGTCTGTTCACAATTGGATTTTCTCCAGCTAACAAGGCTCCTACTATTACTAATATATCCTTCTTTGCACTCATGTGATGTAGTCATAGTCACATGACTGTACTGTCCCTAACTCCTAGCAATACACATATACTGCTATGTATGCTCAGATATATTTGGGCTGCTGTATTGTAACAGAGGATATAAATAACAAGTAACACTGTGACATCTGTATGCCTGAAGGTTTTCTATTCAGTTGCTGCTCTTAAGGCAATTGTTCACACACTGTCTTTTTCGCTAAAATAGCGACCACCAATTTTATTTAAAATATTGGCTGTTGTTTTCAATCTTCAATGATTCCCATTAAAGTCTATGCAAACAATGGCTGCCAGTTTACACAATATATAGAATAAAGGGAATTGTTTGAATCGACCATCAAATTATTGTTCATGAGATATGTACACATCATGGCACAAAAAATGGCACCTCACACAGTCCTATAGACCAAAGGATAAAAGCATTAGAAGGTTGGTAATAAAGCAATTTTAAGAACATTTATTGATTTTAAAGGTTTTAATTTTTTAAAAGCTGTCAGATAAAATAAAAGTTATATAAGTTGCATATCGTAATCGTACCGACTTGAGGGCATAGATAACATGTCAGTTTTACCATAAACACCGTAAACACAAAACCCCCAAAATAAAAACTAATTTCACTGCACAAATAATTTTTCCTCGGTTTCACTGCATATTTTGGTGTCGCAACAAATAAGGGCTCATGTGGGTCTGTAGGTGAAAAAAATGCAAGCGCCATGGCCTTTTAAACACGTGGAGGAAAAAACAAAAGTGACAAAATAAGTAGCCCGGGAGGGAAGGGGTTAAGGACACATGACCTACCTGTACGACATGTGGTCCCTAAGGGGGGACAAGACTCTGCTCTGTACTGTGCCGCTCCCAGCTGCTATTAACCATTTATCTTATAGATTTTAAGCCCTCGCGGGCAGGGTTCTCTTCCCCCATGTGCCAGCCTGTCTTTTGCCTTCATGTAATGTTTCCTGATCTTGTACTGTTCTTGTTACCCCTATCTGTTGTATAGCGCTCTGGAATTAAGGGCGCTTTATAAATAAATAAATAATAAAAATAAATAAATGCCCTTAAAACAGGATCCCCAGTGGTCTAGTGGAAGATTGACCCCCTTCCCCATGATGCGATTGCGAGGGGGTGATCCTTCTTACTTGTTGGGCTGGGCCTCAGCGATGTAAAGATCTTGTATGGTATGCTACAGTGCAAAATTGCTGTTTTTGGTCACATCAAATCTGGAAAAATGTTAATAAAAGTGATCAAAAAGTCATATTTACTCAAGCAAGCTACAGATTGAAGGGACCCGTTGGCCAAATGTAAAGGAGAGGCAATTGTCAAAACCTAGTCGAAAAATTGGATGCACCACATTATGTGGCCAGCCACCCATGAGTAAATCCATTGCCATCAGGGTACATAAAAAGAGTACAGTGGTGCCTTGGATTACGAGCATAATTCGTTTCGGGACCGTGCTTGTAATCCAAATCCACTCCTAAACCAAAGCATAGTTTCCCATAAGAAATCATAGAAATGCAGACAATTGGTTCCACACTTTAAAAATAATGATTTATTATTCTGAATAACATGTAAAACAAATAAAACAAACAATGAGAAACAGCAGAATATGTGATATTATAAGTAACTGTACAGTAATGGAGAGGATGGGGGAACACAAGGACTGACAGAGACTGCAGGGAGCATGTAGGAATGACCGGGCATATGTGAGCACAGTATAGTAGCACTCTCTGTCCGGGGAGAGAGGGGTTACAGCTATATAAAGATTACCTCCACAGTCCTGTCCCCTGATGTAAGCCCCAGCCTGAAGTGGATGTGCTATGATTTGGAAGGTGAGGGAGACTTCCTGGGTCAGAGTACAGTGCTGTAGACCCCGCTGTGCAGACCATGCCCCTCCTAGACTTGCGCTCCCACCCAATACAGGGAGCTCTTAAACCAAGTCACAATTCTGAAAAACTGTGAGCTCTTAAACTATAAGGCTCTTAAGCCAAGTTACTCTTAAACCAAGGTACCACTGTATATGCGAAATAAGCAGGCATAGTGGTGCCACTAGTAACTGAAGCTGTTTTAAACATACAGTTGATGTAGAGAGAACCACTGCAGTATCCTCTAACAGTGGGACATGACACAAGATGCCGTATGTGAGTAGGAACTCTCATGGTTTAATATTATATTCTGTGCTCTAAGATGGTAAAGCAAGATGCCCACCACCCAGATACAGGTAGAGGGAACAATATTGCTTGTCTGAAGGACAGTATCCTTACGTGTAAGGGTTATCTTTGTCTGATTATCTGGATGTCGGGTTACTCAGGGTAGCAACAAAGAAGAGATATTGGCGTATAATGTATCTTTGTCTAGTCAGTCTAGGTGCATTAACTGAAATGTGAGATAACGCAAGTAGGTCATAGCTGGCACTGTACATTGAGGGCTGAGCAACACGTTGTATCCTACAGAACTGACCCTTTAAGGTGATGCCACAACAACACAGTGAACTTCATGTAAGGACTTTGAATGGACTACACCAAGACTTCATATAAAATGTGTCTTTTCAGTCATTTAGAGGTGAATTTTGCCCTGTCCTTTAGTTCGTTGTCATGCTGCATTACTCAGTTGTGCTTAGGTTGCAGCTTGTTGTCATCAGGATTTTATACTAGACAGTAAAATGAATGTCTCATGATAAGACATCTCCACATCATCATATACCCTCCCCATGTCTAGCTGGTGCTATGTAACTCACATGGATACATTTTGTGCCCTGTCTATTTCTAAGGGCTCGTTCCCACTGAGGAAAGGTAGCGGAATTCCGCGACGGAATTGTCCGCCGCGGAATGCCGTTAGCCTCCCGCTCATAATGGGAGTCTATGGGAGGCGCGCGCTCCTGCCCTGTCCGCGCTGAAGAATGAACATGTTCATTCTTCAGCGCGGACAGGGCAGGAGCGCGCGCCTCCCATAGACTCCCATTATGAGCGGGAGGCTAACGGCATTCCGCGGCGGACAATTCCGTCGCGGAATTCCGCTACCTTTCCTCAGTGGGAACGAGCCCTAAGGGTGAAATCATAAATAGTGAAACAAGGGGAACAAAGATTCAGCTCTTCAGATTTTTGAGTTATTTTTTATTGTATCAAAAATCCTGCAGGAGAATGCTGGTGGTCAGTCCTCGATCTAATGGTTTGTTTACACTGACAGATTATTGAAGACAAAGCCAGGAATGAATTTGAAAAGAGGAGACATCTCAATCTTTCCTTTATGACCTGTTCTCTGTTTATAGTCTGTTCCTGGCTTTGGCTTCAATAATTTGTCAGTTAAATCTCTGTGTGTAAATGCACCATAGCCCAAAAGCAAATCCACCTCTGAATGCTTAAAGGTAACCCGTCATCATGAAAATGCCACCAAAGGGTCCTTTTACACAGAGAGATTATTTGACAGATTTTTGAATCCAAAGCTAGGAACAGACTATAAACAGAGAACAGGTCATAAAGGAAAGACTAAGATTTCTCCTCTTTTCAAATTCATTCCTGGCTTTGGCTTCAAAGATTTGTCAGATAATCTGTCAGATATGTGTGTGTGTAAAAGGACCCTAAACTATTGGCATAATGTTATAGAGCAGAAGAAGCTGAGCGGATTTATATATATCTTTATGGGAAAAGATTCAGTATAACTCCTAATTTATTGATTGAAATCTCTGATGTTTCCAGGCAAAAGAGTCCAGCCCTTTGAGAGACACTGTACACTAGACTCCTTAGCACAGAATGGTCAGGGAATTCAGTCAACATGTTACAAGTTATAAGAAATATATTGATCGGTGTAGCTCTTACTGCTCTATAACATGATGGTGACAGATTAGATAGCATTGACTTGGTGACAGTCTTTGTGTATCTTTTAAAAACCCCTTAGTGGGTTTATAGTGTGCCCTGCAGCATAAGCTGCACCCCTATACACTGCTGTTTCACTTATGGATTATCTCCTCTACGTGGTAATTTTAGACAATGGTAAAGCTATTGTTTGGGTATTATGAAGCATGTTGTTTATATGGTGTGTTTTCTCTGCTTGTGGATCTGTAAGCAATTATGTAAATTTCACATTTGCGGCAGATGGTAGTGTTGCTAAGTTTCATGGTTTGTTTGTCTATTTATGACGTCATGACATCACGTGCTAGAAGGGCAAGTTCTCTCTGTGGTCGGCATGAGATCAGTAAAACATAGTAGAGGATAGGTAAGAGTTTAAACACACCATTCACATAGTAACAAATGGGCTTGGAAGAATTTGGGAAATTTGGGAACAGATTGATGATAAATTTAACACCATTTAAACTAATTTTTTTGTAAATAAGTAAATGAAATATGACTAAATTTACCCAAATGGAGCCACCTTTTACATTGAAAGTAGTTAAAATGATAAAAAAAAATCAATCAATGTATGCCATAGAGATCTATAGACACCACATTAGAGCTCCATACAACAGGTATTAGAAAATTGTATTTAAGGCTAGACTCACACGTAACTGATCCACAGCGGATTTCACTTCATAAAATGCGGATCCCTTCCCCAGTCATTTTTAATGAGAAGACATACTCGCATGTAAGTGAGAGCGCTGTTAACGCCCTGCCGGTCGGAGCATACTTAACCTGGAAAAAAAAGACAAATTTGGTCAGCTCTCCTAGAACACCATTGACACTAGGCAGGAGCACATTGCAAAAACTTACCGCAATAGCAAGATACAGACCCACTACAGACATGAAAATAGTTAAAAGCAGCCCCCCCAACTGCCAAAAAAAAAATTCCCACAAAAATAATGAGGCTCTTAGTTACTATTTGCAAACAGTGTAAACTAGCCCACAACGTTGAGGTGGCCTCATATCGGGGCAGACCCTACACTGTACTAAGGCCTCTCCATGGCATGTAATATGCCTATGCTCTGGGCATGCAAGATCCGTCTTATACCTGCAAAAATAATTGCAGCACCTGGGTGGGATTGGTGGAGTGCACGACCAAGTAGAGGCAGCCACTCCCCCAACTGGAACACAGAAAAAAAAGACAAATTTGGTCAGCTCTCCTAGAACACCATTCACACTAGGCAGGAGCACGTTGCAACAGCTCACCGCAATAGCAAGATACAGACCCACTACAGACATGAAAATAGTTAAAAGAACAAAAATAATGAGGCTCTTGGTCACTAGAGTATTTCATGCCATGGAGAGGCCTTAGTAGTGTAGGGCCTGCCCCAATATGAGGCCACCTTAATGTGGTGAGGTAGTTTACACTGTTTGCAAATAGTAACCAAGAGCCGCATTATTTTTGTGGACATTTTTTTGGGCAGCTGGGAGGGCTGCTATTAACTATTTTCATGTCTGTAGTGGGTCTGTATCTTGCTATTGAGCTGTTGCATTTTTCTGTGTTTTTGCATATTTAACCTCCTCCACGTTCCGGCTTGCTACGGGGGCTCCCAGCGTCTGGGCAACTCGCTCAGCCAATCAGTGACTGTGGCAGGGCAGCGCACTGATTGGCTGAGCAGGACGTCCAGCCGGGGAACCCTGGAGCAAGCCAGAGTGTGGAGCATGTAATGTATGCTCCGCCTGGCGAGGGGTTAACGGGGCTGTCACTTACATACTTGCAGCAGGATGTCAATCCCACTGTGAGTATAGAATCACATTCAAAATGACCAGCAAGGGATCCGCAGTGGATTTCGCTGCGAATTTCCAGTATAAAATGCGCTGCGGTTCGTTACGTGTAAATCTAGCCTCAAGCGACATAACTTTCACCAGCAGAGAAAAGCAGAAGCTTGGCTTATCCATGGTGGCTCAGTGGTTATCAATGTAGCCTTGCAGCGCTGGGGTTCTGGGTTCAAATCTCACAAAGGGCAACATCTGCAAAGAGGTTGTATGTTCTCTCTGCATTAATATTATTATCCCTGATGGTTCTAGCGATCTGTGGGGGTGCCAGTACCCCACTGATAGTAAACTTTTAACATTTTTCAAGTTTTCTTAAAATGATGGCTACACTTTAAGGCCAGTTTTACATAGAATGAAATTGCAGCGGATTTCACGCTTGTAAGTTTGCAGTGAAATCCACTGCAATTCCTCTACTGTCAGTTTCAATAGGTTTACATACTCGCAGTGGAATCCCTGGCTCCTTGCTCCAGTCTCCTCCTGTGGCTCCTAGCATCCTGATGTCCTGCTGGCGGGAGCCACAAGAGGAGGCCAGAGCGCGGACCAGGTAATGTATGCACCGGGACCCACAGGTTAAGGGGACCAGTGTTTACATACTCTCAGCAGGATGAAAATTCCATTGCAAGTATTTAAACCTATTGAAACTGAATAGCAGCGGATTTCTTTGCAATCCCGTGTGAAAGCGGGAAATCCGTTGAGATTCCGTTCTGTGTAAAACTGGCCTATACTAATAATAATTGCTGGAGTGCTTTGTATGAACTACTAGTAATAGGGGGGTTCGCTGATTAAAACTTACTTGCTCCACAGATGATGAATACAGCACATGCCAACCTACGGCTCTATTCAAAACAAAGGAGCTAGGGGCTGATCTGCAGATCGCTGGGGGCACGGAGGTGGAATCCCCAGCAATATCTTACTAGTAAGTTTTAATTGGAAAACCCTTTCAAGGATTCCAATGATAGAGAAAGAGTAAGGGACACATTTATCAAGCACTGCCCCTAGTGTACACCAGGAAAATTGTGCAAAAAAAAAAAACAAACAAAAAAAAAAACGCCACCAAAGACCTCATTAGCATATGAAATAACCTGAAAACAGCCAAGGTAAGAGAACTCATCCTCAGTGGCCCATGCACTGTAGGGACATATCAGCAGGTTAGATGCTTCTGATCTGCTCGTAGTTTCACTTTAAAGCGAAGGTACATTCGCTTTAACAGAACGGCGCCGGTGCCACAGCCCCATTAGAATCAATGGAGCAAAGTCATACAGGGGCGGAGGTTTCCTCCCACTGGGGGAGTACTTCACCCACGGCCCGGTACCCGTGGACTGGACTGCGGCATCGGCGTCGTTCTATTCATGGGTAATATTAAAGCTGATCTACCTGATGGTACATTCACTTTAAGTGGGCACTGTCATTACCAATAAATAATGTTAAATCAGCAGGGGAGGTGATATACTACATCTTTGCAATTTACTTAATTTTACCTTTTTTTAAATCTGTTTTCTACACTCACCGGCCACTTTATTAGGTACACCTGTCCAACTGCACGTTACCACTTAATTTCTAATCAGCCAATCACATGGCGGCAACTCAGTGCATTTAGGCATGTAGACATGGTCAAGACAATCTCCTGCAGTTCAAACCGAGCATCAGTATGGGGAAGAAAGGTGATTTGAGTGCCTTTGAACGTGGCATGGTTGTTGGTGCCAGAAGGGCTGGTCTGAGTATTTCAGAAACTGCTGATCTACTGGGATTTTCACACACATCCATCTCTAGGGTTTACGGAGAATGGTCCGAAAAAGAAAAAACATCCAGTGAGCGGCAGTTCTGTGGGCGGAAATGCCTTGTTGATGCCAGAGGTCAGAGGAGAATGGGCAGACTGGTTCGAGCTGATAGAAAGGCAACAGTGACTCAAATAGCCAACCGTTACAACGAAGGTAGGCAGAAGAGCATCTCTGAACGCACAGTACGTCGAACTGTGAGGCAGATGGGCTACAGCAGCAGAAGACCACACCGGGTGCCACTCCTTTCAGCTAAGAACAGGAAACTGAGGCTAAAATTTGCAAAAGCTCATCGAAATTGGACAGTAGAAGATTGGAAAAACGTTGCCTGGTCTGATGAGTCTCGATTTCTGCTGCGACATTCGGATGGTAGGGTCAGAATTTGGCGTCAACAACATGAAAGCAAGGATCCATCCTGCCTTGAATCAACGGTTCAGGCTGGTGGTGGTGGTGTCATGGTGTGGGGAATATTTTCTTGGCACTCTTTGGGCCCCTTGGTACCAATTGAGCATTGTTGCAACGCCACAGCCTACCTATTGTTGCTGACCATGTCCATCCCTTTATGACCACAATGTACCCAACATCTGATGGCTACTTTCAGCAGGATAATGCACCATGTCATAAAGCTAGAATCATCTCAGACTGGTTTCTTGAACATGACAATGAGTTCACTGTACTCAAATGGCCTCCACAGTCACCAGATCTCAATCCAATAGAGCATCTTTGGGATGTGGTGGAACGGGAGATTCGCATCATGGATGTGCAGCCGAGAAATCTGCGGCAACTGTGTGATGCCATCATGTCAATATGGACCAAAATCTCTGAGGAATGCTTCCAGCACCTTGTTGAATCTATGCCACGAAGAATTGAGGCAGTTCTGAAGGCAAAAGGGGGTCCAACCCGTTACTAGCATGGTATACCTAATAAAGTGGCCGGTGAGTGTATAAAAAATACAGTGTTATAAAATCATCCACTAGGTGTCTCACTTACTGGAAAACTCTTACCTTGACTCTCAGGCCTTAATAGTAGTAAAATGGAATTACCAGTATTTGTATGTCTCCACCTATTATTTTATAAGGAATAAATTACCTGCTATTGGAGATGGTGATTACAAGCTAGTACTTTCTTTTTAGAGAAGTCAGTGTTTTAATGGTAGAATTGATACTTCATGTGTACACTGACAGCATTTCTGGTCACCTTTTAGGATTCCTTTGGAATGGCAACATCGGGGGGCTTCTCATACTTATCATCTTAACAAGTCAGCAGTCAAAAAACAACTCAGATGCATATCCTATCAATACTATTCTAAAGATATATCATCACTTCTTCTCAACGGCTACATTTTGTACACCGTTCTTTGGCCAACCCTTGAAATAACAGATTGAAGAGATGAACCGATACACTACATTTAAGCAACTTGGAGATGGCACATATGGGAGTGTGCTAATGGGAAAAAGCAATGAGTCTGGAGAACTTGTAGCTATTAAAAGGTAAGTTTACAACACAAAATAAGGATTCCAGTTTAAGTAAAAGATAGTAAGTAATTGTGAACCTGTGGTAGGGGTATTAGTTTCTGCCATCACTTAAACTGTGTAACATAGAAAATGATGTTTTACTGTTACTTTCCTACAGGATGAAACGAAAGTTCTATTCTTGGGAAGAATGCATGAACTTAAGAGAAGTAAAGGTAATGTTCAAATGGAACCGAAATGTCATAGGAGCCACTGTGCGCCTTAGTGACAATGTTAAAGGTTTTAAACCCAAGGCAAAGCGTTATTCTATTTCAAAAAGTTAGTTTTTCATATTTCTAGTTGCCCAGGGTAAAAATTGGCATTTCTTCCACATCAATAGAAATACAATCAGAAACTGTGGACTTCGTAAAAGAAATATTCTGATTGAGATTCTGGTAGTCTTATCTGCCAAAATAATTTCCAGTCCATTCTAATTTGCATACCCATTTTACATTTGCCCCTGGTCATTATCTGAAACTTGTTGTTACATAAAGATGCGATTAAAGAAGAGCCGTTGCCACATGAACATGTTTATTGTAATAAATACTTTTATTTCACATAATATAAGATTTCTGAAGCATAACTGAATTGTGCCAGGCCTCTGTTATTCTTCTTAAATATTAAGAGGGTATTTATCTCTCTACTAAACTTGTATTGAATATTGAATCAAACTGAATATTTTTGTAAATACATTCATTTAGCAGTCTGGTCTGGCTGAAATACATATACAGATATAAGCCCAAATTTATCTAATGTGGAGAGCAAGCGGGCGCCAACCTGTCAGGTCAGCGCTCGCTTACTGCTCGTTCCCACGCCCGCTGCTGGCGCTATTATAGGAGCCGGGGGGGGGGGGGGGGGGGGGGGGTGCTCGGGTGATCGTCAGATCGTCCGGGCAGCCCGTAGGAGATGGCGGCAGTCTGATGCTGACGCTCCTATTGCACGGAGCGATGGCAGCAGATCTTTAACAGGCTAATCGTTGGTGTTCCATCCTTTCGAAAGACAACGTGACATCATGCATGTTGGCTGATCATTGTCTTCTATTGCACAAAGCGATTATCAGCCAACGGGCGGTATCGGCCAAATACGGCTGATAATCGCTTAGTGTAATAGGGCCTTAAAGGACAAGTGCCATGAAAAACTTTTTCCCAGTAATTGAAGCACACTTCAAAGTTATATAACTTTGTAATGTGCTTCAATCACCTATCTGCCTCCCTTCCCTGCCTTTTCCCCCCTCCACCCCCCACCAGGAAGTGTCCTAACTCACATAGACCTGATTACTGTCGTCACCGTCACCAAACTCTTCTCTCAGCTCCTTCTCCTGTTACACTAGCCTCCCCCCTCCCCTGCCTTGTCAGGTGACAGGCTTGCTCAGCTCCCATTGGCTGAACAACTGCAAGCCATCACTTGTCACATCTCACTTGCTTATCTTCCCTCAGACTGACTCCGGCACATAGGCAGCTCCCCCTCCCCTCATACCTCTCTCCTGCTGCCGTGGACTCAGTGAAGGAGTCATGTCACTAGAGAAGATAAGCTGAGCAAGCAGTCACCTGACAAGGAGGGGGAGGGGGAGGCTGGTGTAACAGGACCTAGAGCAGCCCTCCTGCTGATGACTCATCCTCACAAGAAGGAGCTGCCTGGTGACGGTGACGACAGTAATCAGGTCTGTGTGAGTCAGGACACTTCCTGGTGGGGGGTGGAGGGGGGAAAAGACAGGGAAGGGAGGCAGATAGGTGATTGAAGCATATTACACAGTTATATAACTTTGTAGTGTGCTTCAATTACTGGGAAAAAGTTTTTCATGGCACTTGTCCTTTAAGGCCCCCTTCTCACACATCCGTGTCAGTTTTTACTGTCAGGAAATCCTGATCAGGAGGCACCAAAAGGCTTCAGAAAAGTATCAGGATTCCCTGACAGTAATCAGTTTTTACCTTCAGAAGACCATCAGAAATTGCATTTACGATTTCCTCATCAGGAAAAAAAAAGTGTTTTTAATATGGTCTAGTATGCCAACATACAGTATACTGCACATACATCACATGTACCCACATGGCCCCTAGTTTACTGTGCCACCTCTCCCCCTTGTGTTGTGTTATCCTCTAATCTGTTGCAGAACTACAACTCCCATTATGTGATGTAGTCCTGCATCCTTACTTCCTGATTAGAAATCCGGACAGATTTTCCGACCGTGTGAAGGGGGGCTAAGTGTAAATTGTTCATGGAAACCAATCAAAGCTCAGCTTTTAGTGTTAATAAAATGGAAGCTGAGCTGTGATTGGTTGCTAAGTGCAGTTTACACCAGTTTCTATTTTAAACACGATAAATCAGGGTCAGGGCCGACTCGTCTCCGATCTTCAGTCAGCAATGTCGTCTTCGGCCGAATCCCTCGAGCGTCCTAAGTGCCGGCCGCCCTCTGCCGCGTCATCGGCTGCTCAGCCGCGATTGGCTGAGCATAACTGTGCTCAGCCAATCGCGGCTAAGCAGCCGATGACGCGGCCGCGTCATCAGCTTCTCATCCGCGATTGGCTGAGCCAAACTGTGCTCAGCCAATCGCGGCTGAGCATCTGATGACGCTGAAGAGGGCGGCCAGCACTCAGGACGCTCGGAGGGTTTCGGCCGAAGACGACATCGCTGACTGAAGATCGGAGACGAGTCGGCACGTAACAGGTATGTATAGCGCACCACACTTCCGGGTACACGGGTGGGGGTGATGGGACACGGGGAAGGGGGCCATTCACAGACATGACATACATTACAAAGTTGTATAACCTTTTAATGTGTGTTATTCTGTGAATAATTGTTTACCGCCGCACTACCCCTTTAATGAATAAATAAACTTACTTGCATAGCCATTTCCTATTTCAGAGGTATGTACCCATGCACAGTCTGCCATTGTCAGTGCTGATTGGTCAGAGGCAGTGTTAGGGCATACTCCTAACTGGTAACACTGAGTTGTCTGTTTATACATTTTTAGACGGAATGAGAGAAAAATTATAATTTTTTTGAACAATTCACGTATTTACTAGAATAGACACCATCATTAGATCTGACTCTGTAGGCTCTGTTACTTACCTACAGTATGCTTCATTCATATTGTCATATTTCATTCATATTTTTTTCTAGTCTTTGAAAAAGCTTAATCATGCCAATGTGATCAAGCTAAAGGAGGTGATCAGAGAAAATGACCAGCTGTATTTTGTATTTGAATATATGAAAGAAAATCTTTATCAACTAATGAAAGACAGGTATGATCTTATGCCATGCAAATACATTTTAACACATTTGTTGTTATGTTTACATGAAGGGAAACACATTGGCATTTTTCATTGATCTAGTGCAGAAGGTACTGTGTTTTAAGTATTGTGTTTTCCAACAGGCCAAGCACATTTTTTAGAAAAAACAAGCAAACTCAAAACACTTTTCAGATTTTAATAAGCCATCAATTTAAAGAACTAAAAAAATATGGAAATCAAGAAAGAGCCTGCACCTTGGCCAGCAAATTCCAGCTGTAATGAATAGTCCCTCTGTAATGGCTTAGATGAAAGTAACCCCAGTCCTGACTGCTTAACTACTTAGATGCTGCAGTCAATAGTGATCATAGTGCCTAAATGGTTAGAGTGAGGGAGCTTCCACTGTCACCCTATTGGCACCTTGCAACATGCTTGTGGGATGCCAGTAACATGACAGCAGCATATTCACTTATTAGGGGGCAACCTGTTTCATGGACGGTATGTGCACACTACAGAATCCGTGTGGATAACCCGCCACTCGTCTCCGCGCATCTCCACCTGTGCCATAGACTCTGTTCTATGCACAGGTGGATTCCACTACCCGCCTAAACAATGAATTAGCATATAGTGCAAAAATGGTAAAATATGCATATTTGATCACACCTCTGCCTTTTGGATAAGATCGTGTGTAATATCTGTTCTTATCAGTTTAATATCTGATATGTCCCCTATCTGGGGACCATACAGTGGTACCTCGGTTCTTGAACTTAATTGGTTCCAGAAGGCAGTTTGTGAAGCGAGCAGTGTCTTCCCATACGAAATAATGTAAATATGTTTAATTGGTTCCAGCACCGACCAATAGTTACCTACAGTACCCATATATTACATTGAAAAGTGCCCAGTTTAATCTTTACAGGACATTACAGAACAGCACTATAATGTACAGTGCATTATACACAAGAAACATTCAACAAGACCAGCAATTATAGGAGATGGTGGTGCACTGACTGTACTACTACTGTACTGTATATGCACTCCAACAGTCTTATACAGTACTGTACAGGATGGGAGATGGTGGTGCACTGACTGTACTACTACTACTGTACTGTATATGCACTCCAGCAGTCTTATACAGTACAGGATGGGAGATGGTGGTGCACTGACTGTACTACTACTGTACTGTATATGCACTCCAGCAGTACTGTACTGTGTGAGAAGCCACACCAGTGCTATACTCACAAGGTACAACCCACCATCCATGCTCGCAAAAACATTCAGATACCGAGTACTTTAAGACTGGGTGCCCGAAAAGTGTTTGAGAACCAAAAAAGAGTTCGAGAATCAAAGCAAACTTTCCTTGAAAGTACAGTTTGAGCAGTTTGAGAACCGAGGTACCCACTGTATATTAAATGGATTTTTAGAACAGGGAGATGGAAAAAGAGCTTGCTCTGTCCTCTTCAGACATTGACCTGGTATTGCAGTGCTTCCAGGTTCAGTGCTCTAAAAAAAAAAAAAAAGGTTTAGTTTTTTTACTGCAATTGTAAATACTTAATTATAATAAAGTTACAATGTTATTTATTCTGCATGTGAGTAGCATAAAACAGGTTCTAAAAACATGGAGGAATTGCAGTTTTTTTTTTACCATTTACACCACAAAAAAATTATAAATGCTATTATAAGTTTTGTGTAGTCAAAATTGGTATAACCGAATAATCTAACCTGCTCAGCAAATAATAAAGGTACATTTCACTCATACAAGTGAATTGGGTCTCATTGCCACCCAAGGGGGCCACGACCCAGCAGTCACAAAATATCTGATGTACATGGATCTTTTGCAACTGCTCAACGCAACCCCATTCACTTGTATAAGTAAAGGAGTTATGCTACCAGGCAGTATGACACAGTGGTACCTAGGTACGCGACCAGGAATCTGTATGTGGCCTCAGACTGGAAATCTACATACAGATTTTGATGTAGTTTTTAAAGTTGTATCTTTAAGTAGATTTATCAGGAAGGAGAAGTATAGTCCCTTTATTTCTATTTCCTCTCCCCCTTAAATCTTCTTATTGTTTTGCCTCAAACAACTGCATCAAAAACTGCCAGTGTGATTCCAGTACCAACAGTTATAATGCGCAATATAGATTACAAATGTGGCTGTAATATGCCTGTATGAACTCCGGCCTTAGTTGATTATTAGAGATGAGCGAACCGGGATTGGGTTCAAGTCCATCCGAACCCGATCGTTCGGTATTTGATTAGCTGGGGCTGCTGAACTTGGATAAAGCTCTAAGGTTGTCTGGAAAACGTGGATACAGCCAATGACTATATCCATGATTTCCACATAGCCTTAGGGCTTTATCCAACTTCAGCAGCCACCGCTAATCAAATGTCGAAAGTTCGGGTTTGGATGGACTCGAGCATGCTCGAGGTTCACTCATCTCTATTGATTATATGTCAATACAATGAAACCTCTTTGAAATGACCTCCCAAAATTGCACTGAAAAATGCCCTTAAATAAGATTAGTATACTGGGCATATGATGGAACTGGTAATCAGGGATCGTTTGAAGTAGTCCCACTTATAGGCAGCAGGGGCGGATTACCTTAACCGTAGGCCCTAGTCTGTTCACCAGGCCTGGGCCCCCCAATCCCACTGTAACTATGGCAGCATTACCGTGGTGCTCATAGTACAAGATAGATAATGTCATGATGCCCTGATTTGTGCAAAACTGCATTAAAAAGCTGTGATTTTTTGCAAATCATGGCAGAACTGTAGCCAGGAGACAATACACCACTAAAAGTATGTCTTTTTGGGTGGCCATGGGCCCCCTAGGAACTCAGGGCCCCAGGCTACCGCCCAAAACGGACCTATTGTAATCCACTACTGATAAGCAGAATACATGTGCTGAATGTTGTGCTGTGTCATTATAATTTTAAATACAAAGCACTATTAGATATGTAAATGTTTTTTTAATTACAGTAAAGCAATGTTCTACTAGGCAAACAGAGCAAAATTACAAAAACATACATAATAATGGGTACAGTATGTAGATATATATACACTTCATGTATGTGTGAAGTCAGGATCCAGTTTTCACCGTATTTAAAGCACTGCTTGAACTGTTTAATTTATCTCTTCACAGAAATAAGTTGTTTCCTGAATCAGTCATCAGAAATATAATGTATCAAATATTACAGGGGCTAGCCTTTATCCATAAACACGGTAGGTTCTTTAAGAGAGTCATGCACAAGCTTTGCAATGTCCTCTAGGTGGTAAATGTCTTCATTGTAGGGGCGGCTGCTCAAGCCTAGAAGATCTTAGAGGCAGCCATGGACATAAGGCACCATGCAAAGGTGGCTGATTCCTTTAATGCAAAGACAAATGATTACATATGCCTTATATTAATAATATGACTGTCATCTTCCTAAAGGGATTTTCTAAGAGAATTCAAAATGAGCTGAAATGACTAAAAAAACAAACAAAGCTCATGTTTCCTAATGGAGATTCTAAGGGCCCTATTCCACCGGACGATTATCGTTTGCATAATTGTTAACAATTAACGATCTCAAATGACCGCTATTGCGAAAGACCTGAAAACGTTCACTCATTTCCATGGAATGATAATCGTTACTTATGACCGAACGATGTCTTATTCAATGCGAACGTTTTGCGAACGAGCAACAATAAAAATAGGTCCAGGTCTTATAAAGCGATCAACGATTTCTCGTTCGGTCGTTAATCGTTAACTGCATTTCAACCGAATGATTATTGTTTAGATTCAAACAATTTAACGATAATCGTCCGGTGGAATAGGGCCCTAATACTGTTCATTCTGAGCTCTTCTCTCAAGCTGCAGGAGGAGGGTGAATTCCCCCCCCCCCTTTTGCTATTCACAAATCTGGTGCTCATTTATTTCATTTAATCTTATATCCTCTAAGAAAACCCCATTTTAAGGCAAGGATATATCATGCATGACATACAAATACCACTTGTCTTTCTTTGTGCATTTTAACAATACTTTTGTTTGCACATGCCACCTTTTTAAAGAGGTTCACTGATACCATTTGATAAAGGCAGAATATACACACACTTGCTACTACCTTGCTATACCTGCTCCACTATACAAATATATCTAGCCAGCCAGAGGCTTTCAGTAGATGGCCTGCAGCAGCGGTGGACTGTGCTTGGTTCCCCTTCTATCACCTAAAGGCCCTATTCCACCAAGAGATCTGACGACAGATTATCTGCCAAAGATTTGAAGCCAAACCCAGGAACAGACTATAAACAGAGAACAGGTCATAAAGGAAGATAATCTGCCATCAGATCTGTTGGTGGAATAGGGCCTTAAGAACAGAGATGTAAGGCTACAGGGGACACAAACTGATCAAGACTAGATAGGTGAAGATTGCAGAAAAGAAGATTGCATTGCCTGACAAGTCTCGGCTTCTGCTGCACCAAGTAGATGAATAGGTTAGAACCTGGTGTCCATCGGAGTCTATCGATCCACCTTGGCTTGTGTCTTTCTATATTACAACCTGAGTGTTGTTGATGACCATGGCCATACCTTTACAAACTACTTTTCAGAGAAACAGCTCTTGTTACAAAGCTGGTTCAAGAAAGATGGCGCTGACTGACAAAAAACCTTAACTTCTTTACAATGAAATTGAAATTATACAAAGTAATAGATGGGTGTATGTAATAAAGGGCCACTGAGTGTGTATTATGCATTGTTCTCATTGATCACCGGATGGACATTTACCAAAGTAGTACAAATACAGTGAAGCCTCTATATGATGACCACCCCAACTGCGTTGGAAAGTGGTCTTCCAAGAGGGTGGTCCTCTTAAAAATCTGATCGGCATAACAAGGGGTGTTCCCCTTAAAGGGATGGTAGTTTTGAGAGGTTTCACTGATAATTCACCTATTTATGGTCAGGTGAAGCCTTTGAAATGGTATCAAGTGTCTTTAAAGTAGATTCTCTTTTCTTTACATATCTTTTCGTTCTGTCTTCTTTGCTTTCCTACTCCTGCCTCCTGCCAGAGAGAATAAGATGTTCACTGAGAATGAAATAAGGAACATTATGTTTCAGGTGCTTTCTGGTTTAGCCTTTGTACACAAACATGGTAAGCGCTTTCATTCCCATCCTGATTTAGCTGTTTTGCCAAATTATCATAATGGCTTATAATGACCTGCACTACTCAACAGCCGTATAGTACATTGCCTGTATACTGTGCATACATGCCTTTTCCCATGCATATATATGGGATGTGTTCAATACATAGAACTTTAGAAATGTAATCCTGTTATCCAGACCTCTAGTATCTAGAGACCATCAGTATGTGGCTTGTGTGTGAAAAGTAAGCTAACTTTTACATTTTCTGAGCACATATTTTCAATATTGTAAAAATGTTACTTTAAAACTCACTTTTAAAAGGCAACTTTGTAGTTCCATGCATTGATGAGTACCGGTGTGACGTCACTGCAGAGCGCTGCCCCAATATTTTAGAAGAGTAGCAGGCTGGGTGGGGCAGATCTGTGCACTGATGGCTGTAGTTTCCCTTTAAGCAACAGTAACAGTGATGTATCCTGCAGTATCCTGTGCGTTCTACCTGATAATTAGCTTTTCCTGTGGTTCCTCCTACCCTGGCTGTGTTTTACTGTATCTGCTTATAACTAGACCATATTGCATTTCATGTCATTACTGTTTCATTTATCTATTGTCCATTGAAGAAGTAAAGTCATGTACTGACACTGTTCTCCTAAACTTTAATTAGGGTTTTTTCATCGAGACATGAAACCAGAAAACCTTCTATGTATGGGTCCAGAGCTTGTAAAAATTGCTGATTTTGGATTAGTACGGGAGCTGCGATCTCAACCTCCTTATACAGATTATGTGTCTACCCGATGGTATGATCTACAAATCCACTTATTTTGAAATCATTGATAGTTCCACCACAAAGTTATACAAAAGAGAATGTGCTATTGTTTTTTCAGACTTGTTGTAATGACATTAAAAGTTTTGATCACTGGGGATCTGGGTACTGAGACAATCACTGGTCGCTAAAATAAAGGGGCATAAGCGCTCAGCCAAGTCCTGTTCCTGTTTGGCTTTGTCCACACATCGGTGTGCAAGACCGTAATGCACAGCTTGTGATTGCGGGTTGCCCACTGATGTGACACAATTGTTGTCTGCAAATTAGGGGTGTGTGGATAAGGAGAGCTGACCAAGATGGACTCCAAGGGTAAGTCTGTGGGGCTGTCTCATTTCCAGTACACAGAGAGCAGGGGGAGAAGTGCCCTGCAGCAAGCTTCTCCCCCTTGTGCTATTGGTTGGGGTCTGAACATCAAATCTTGACCAATAAAAACTTTGACATGTCTCTACAATGTCAAATGTTTTAAATTGACAGTTATGACAGGTTGCATTGTCATACTACACATGTATAATTTTGCAATTTATTAGTGCAGCTAATTATATATGTATATATTTACAGGTACAGAGCTCCTGAAGTGCTACTAAGATCATTGTTGTACAGCTCTCCGATAGACATTTGGGCAGTTGGCAGCATTATGGCTGAGTTGTATACACTTAGACCACTTTTCCCAGGGACAAGTGAGGTTGATGAAATCTTCAAAATTTGCCAGGTTCTAGGTACACCAAAGAAAGTAAGTAGATTTCCATGTTTAATGATTTACCAAATATAACTATGAGACACCTTCTTGGTGTGAATTGTGACAAAAAGTAGTGCACTGCATTTCAGACAACTTATCTAGATTTTACATGAGAAAGAATGCACACTTAAGTACACTTATTATGAAATTGGTATAAACAGTTTGTACAATTTCATAGAATTGTGGCGCTGATAAGACACTCATAAGATTTATGACGCCTCACCGATTTTTTACGTGCCCTTTACCAGAATAATAAATATGTCTAATACAAAGACAGACAGCCTTAAAGTGGTATTCCGGATACCAAAAATTATGTATATTTGTGAGCAGTATATCATGTAATGCTGGATGTCAATGACTCACTCCTCTGAAGTGTGTGAAACGCTGCAGTGTCATATCCTCGTCTTCTCCAGCTCACTCGCTATCACTGCCTTTGAAGACATGGGCCGTATGCAGCCCATCCTTATTAGGGGCCTTGCCTGCTGTAGCATCTGCTTGCGAGTCCGGCCCCTTACTCACAGCTACAAGCTAGGCCCATTTTGTGAGAAGGTAGACAGATTAGGAGGATACTTGCCAGTTTAAGTGTAGCCACAACAACTGCTGGGAAGTGTAGTCTCAAAGCGGACCCTGGCAGCAAGTTCAGGGGAAGTAAATAGTGCGGCAAGATCAAAGCACTGGCACATTGGGTGTTCCATTATACATGCTAGGGGGGGATTTCAAGTAAGATCCACGCCATGTAAAGTATCTGTTTGTTTTTTTAAGAAAGGCAGTGCAAGGATAGACACAGTTGATAAATTTCCCCAATTGTGAATAGAGCCTGAATGAGAAAACTTCAAATCAACCTTAAATGTTATTCCCACCTTAGACATTTGTGACATACCTACTCTGCACCTTTGTCAGGACTGGAGTTATCCGGCATACTTGGCGGCTTCTGTAACTTCTACATACATGCATGGCCACTTTTTTAGCCATACAAATGATTGTGTAAGATGTAAGCTTGTTAGATAACCTGTTTCCCTTACACCTTAGAGTGACTGGCCTGAAGGATATCAGCTTGCAGCTGCCATGAATTTCCGCTTCCCTCAGTGTGTGCCTATAAACTTGAAAACTCTCATCCCAAATGCCAGTGAAGAGGCATTAACTCTGATGAGAGACATGCTGCAGTGGGATCCCAAGAGACGTCCCACAGCCTCTCAGGTACAGAGCTTCCTCTTTTGAGTTTCAAGTTATAACAGTTTGATTGTAAAGACATTAGTTCTGTGGATTTATCTATAGTAATTTGTGTTATTTCTATGAACTTCATAGAATATAAATACTTGAGTCTGAGATAGCTCAAAGCAAGAGAGGAAGTAGCAGTTCTTCAGACCACCTTGAGAGGGCAGTTATGATCTAGGGGAATGTATAATTTAGTTTAATATGTTATAAATGGTATCATATTATCTTCTGAAGTCTACATTACTTCTATTATTAGGGTATAAACCCACACACCGTATATGCAGCAGATATGCAACAAATACGCAGCAGATTTGTTGGTACAGATTTGATGCTGTGTTCAGTTATTTAGATCTAATCTGCTGCGATTTTGCTGCGAGTTTGCTGCGAGTTTGCTGCGTATCGCAGCAGTAAATACGCTGCATATACGGTGTGTGGGTTTATACCCTTAAACATGCATTCTACTACTTCTTGAGAACTCTTGGGGGCTTTAATCTATAGTTATGTTATTTTCTATATATTACAAAAAAGAAAAAAGCTAATGTTTTATCATGTGGAAGCTAACCATACAAATGTTTGTCTCATGGAAAGATTTGAAGTAAAATTGTAATCCATTTGTTCACTTATCAAGGCTTTGAGGTACCCTTATTTTCAAGTTGGTCAAGCACTTGGTCCTCCAGCACAAGTGGAGCAGAAAAAGCCTGTAGATAAACCGGTGCACATCAATGAACCACAGGTATTATCTGAGATAAAAAAGAAACCCTCTCCGCCAACTGAAGCACCAGAGAAGACATTACCGAGTGATTCACCTGCCTCTCACAGACCACTGCAGCAAATACAGCTGCCGCAAAACACAACTAACAACAAGCTGCCATCCAAAGCTTCCCAAGTGGCACTTCCCAACATCAGCAGAGCCATGTCTCCTGTAAGTATTAGTAGAGAAATATAACTTATTACCATTATAGACATACCATACATATACTGTAGATCAACAATATACATTTTATCACACTATTAATGTAAAGCTGTTGATACACTCAAATCAACCAAATGTAAAGGGGTTATCTGGAAAGAAGAAAAGGTCCTACCTCTTCTAAGCAGATGACAGCAGGGCAGGAGCATGTTGCGGACACTGCCGCCATTGCATGCAGGTGAAACCAAGCCTGAACACAAAGACCAATAGCTGCTGTGACATTGGTAACATGGGACAGCTAGCAGTCATTGTCCGCAACTTGCTTCCCCCCCCCCCCCCCATCTGCGGAAATTATCAGCACAGACTGGCATATGGAAAAGTAACGCGCTGGAGACCAGAGGAGGTAAGACCTTTTCTGCTCCCAGATAACCCCTTTAACCATTTAGACAGGAAAAGGCTTACGATATGTTGTGTATAGTGGCCATTCATCACTATTCCCCATTATCTGCCATTGGGTAATGGGTCAGGTTGGAGTTAATTTTGCCTAATTCTTTGCTTCTGTGGAAGATAAGCTGCCACTAGAGGTGTCTGGCAGCAGCCATGTTCTCACTCATCACTGAAATAAACATGTAAGTAGGGCTGGGTGGTATACCGCAAAAATACCGATACCGTCACTGGCGTCGGTTAACCGACCTCAACTCTGCCAGGACGGTATTTGCGGTATTTTTCCCCCACACCCGGCGGCCGCATGCTCTGGTGCAAGGAGAGAGAGAGGGGTGCCGGGTGGAGAGACGGAGGCTGGAAAGCTTATGCTCCGATTCAACTTCCGAGCCAGGACGCACATATACTGCTGCAGGACAAGGGATCCTGCTGTGGGGGCTGAAGAAAAAGGCCGGAGATGTGACAGGCTGCACACAGACGGCAGCGTCCCCTCCAGTGTGAGCTCAGCGCTGCTGCCGGGCGGCTCTCTCCTCCTAACTTCTCTGTAAGCTGCACGGTGAGCCCTGCCCCCCCTCTCCCGCATATATAGTTGGGGTCAGGTATGGGTCGGCACCTTCATGCTTCACTGGCCACCGCACTCTGTCCCGCACAGGAATCCTCGGAGCCCCGTTATGTTTTGTTAGTGCTGGAAGCGGCCGTGTGTGACGCTCAGTCCGGGACACAGATACATGTGCTACAGCACCGAGTGACAGGGGCCGAGGATTCCTGTGCGGGAGAGAGAGAGCGGTGCCCGGGGGAGCAAGGAGGTGTCCACCTATACCTGACCCCCTGCAGCAACTGAGTGAGAGAGAGAAAGATAGAGAGAGAGAGAAAGATAGAGAGAGAGAAAGAGAGAGAAAGAGAGAGAGATAGAGAGAGAAAGATAGAGAGAGAGAGATAGAGATATAGAGCAATCAGAAAATCCACAGCACTCCAGCAGTAAAGGTATAGGGTGCCACCCCGCACTAAGTATCCTTCGTGCACATATACAGACTAAAAAATAGGGTTCCGGCACTCCAATAGGGAAGAAAAGTGTAGTTTATTTGCTCAAAGGAACATGCAGCAGCAACGTTTCGATGCCACAATCAGCACTGTTTTCAAGCTGGAACCCTATTTTTTGGTCTATAGATAGATAGAGGAGATAGATAGAGAGATAGATAGATAGATAGATAGACAGACAGACAGACAGACAGACAGACAGACAGACAGATAGATAGATAGAGGAGATAGATAGAGGAGATAGATAGAGGAGATAGATAGATAGAGGAGATAGATAGATATATAGATAGGAGATAGATAGATAGGAGATAGATAGATAGATAGATAGATAGATAGATAGATAGATAGGAGATAGATAGATAGGAGATAGAAAGATAGAAAGAAAGATAGAGAGATAGGAGATAGATAGATAGATAGATAGATAGATAGATAGATAGATAGATAGATAGATAGATAGATAGATAGATAGAGGAGATAGATATATACATAGATAGATAGATAGATAGATAGATAGATAGATAGATAGATATGAGATAGAAAGATAGAAAGAAAGATAGAGAGATAGGAGATAGATAGATAGAGGAGATAGATAGATAGATAGATAGATAGATAGATAGATAAATAGATAGGAGATAGATAGATAGATAGATAGGAGATAGGAGATAGATAGATAGATAGAGGAGATAGATAGAGGAGATAGATAGATAATAGATAGAGGAGATAGATATATACATAGATAGATAGAGCAAACAATATAGGCAGCACACTAAACGAACTGTGGAGGCCAGCAGTCGAATACCAAGTGGGCTAGTAAAAATACTCTGCAGCTCTCTGATGTGATACAAACGTGAATTTATTCCATATAACAATGTGCAGCAAACTTCACAAGTAATATACGATGTTTTGGCGTCTCTTATGCCATTCTTAAGTGGCACTTGAAAATGGTGTAGGAGACGCCAAAACATTGTGTATTACTTGTGAAGTTTGCTGCACATTGTGATATGGAATAAATTCACGTTTGTATTACCATCTAAAAATGGGGTTTTCAAAAGGGGTGTGGCCTTTAAAAGGGGCGTGTCATAATTATCGTTCAATTTATCGTTACCGCGGCTACATGTACGATAAACCGCGATATTGATTTAGGCCATTATCGCCCAGCCCTACATGTAAGCTTGGCCAAGTCAAGTGTGTAGGTTTGTGGTGTTCCCTTACAGAAGGGAAGGATCTGGTTAATGACTAGCCCGACTTTTGGGCTGAAGACCTGAAATGACAGCTGTCTGTTTGGGTCAACAGACCCCCTAAGTAGGCCACGACTTATGGCAGCAATATGGAAGTTAAAATATGTTTATATTAAACTAGTGTGACCCAGCCCATTTCTCACCCACTTATGGTAACAGAGCATTGACTTAGATATCTTATGGCGTCTGTTAGTGCTGTGTCTTCCTATTTACTGTCTGAAAAGTAAAGCAATACCCTAACCTTACACAGCTTCTGTAATTCAACCAGTATTGTTATCTGAACAAAAGATACTCAGGCCTTTTTCCCATTATAACACAGAAGCCAGTAACCAATGGTCCACAGAACAGTGCTGTCAAACATGGAAGACGACGCTGGGGCCAGTCCGTTTTGAAAGACAGCTGGGATGATTTTGATACAGACTTTGGTATCTCATTTTCTAAGAAGCCCACCATGACTATGGTTAAGGAAAACAAAAATGATGAAACTTCATATGGGTAAGGTTCATACATAAGTCATGACCATAAACTGAATGAGATAAATGCCTACATATCTGTATATGATGCAAAGGATTTAGCCTTGTAAATGGTTTAAGGGGGTAATCCAGCAAGAAACATTTGTTTATATGAAGCAGAAATGTGTGTTCTCACCTACAGCTCCATAAAAACTCCTCTTCATAGAGTATTCCTGGAGGTACATTCAATGGTGAAGCCACATGAGCAGCTGGCCACAGCGGTTTAAACCATGCCCTAATGCAGTGGTCATTAAATTGTGCAGCCACTGGCCACCATATGGGAGCATGGACTTGCTTTATGTGGCCAGCTGCTTGCGTGGCTTCATCCTTAGGCTACGTTCACACATAGCAAAAGTGTCCGAATTCCGCAGCGGAATGCCGCCAGCCTCCCTGTCATAATGGGGGGGGGGGGGGGGGGGGGCTGCAAAACAGCTTTTTAAGTAACATAACTCTTTTGCTTAATTAATGACAGTTACACTTTAAGTCCTCATCTGATAGCAACATCTAAAAGTATGGCTATTGGAGGGTATCAATGAAAAATATGGGGGAAAAAGATTACCCTAATGAAGAACAAAACCGGCTACGGTGGCAAGGTGTTAAAATTGTGAAATACAATACAAACTACTGTTTTATTTTTAGTTTTACAGATCCTGTTTCCACTGGAGAATTAAATAAAGGTTCATCAAATATGGGTATTATAAGAACAGACTCTGCACTGACAACATCTGCTAAACAACACTATCTTAGACAGTCGAGATACCTACCAGGTAACTCATCTTATGGTAAGGTGACTCCTTCATACAATGGATTCATTTGAAACCTGCCTTATGGAGCTTTTTTGTATACAGCTCCCATGATCAGCTTTTATAGGAAGTGGGGCTTATTTTGCTTTTTGTGTGGCAATATGTCATAATAAGTTATCTGAAAGCAGGAACCCTGTTTTAGGTCTGTTTAGGCCAGGCTCTGCAAAGGTGTTTTTTTAAAGAAGAAAAAAAAAAAAAACTAAAACATTATTGTAATGCTGATAGTCTGCTTCTGTTGTTGCTCTCAACACTGCCAGCTGCTGGTCTGTTCTTTGGCTGCTTCATCTGTCTGCCACAAAACTCCCTGTTTTTATTTTTTAAAAGAGACAATGCACACATCTAAAGATGATCTAATTTACAGTACAAAGCAAAGTGCTTCTTTAGCTTGGCAATCTGCTTATCAGCTGGCTGCTTTTGAACTCTGCCGCTCCACGCACCTGGAAAAGCTGGATCCAGTCTTGTGAAACTGGAAGACATTTCTAAGGAGAGGATCCAGCTTTTCCAGTCACCTGGAGCGTAATGGAGTTCAAAGACAGCAGGCCGACAAGACGTTTGCTGAGCTAACCAAGCGTTTAGTTTTGTTTGTACTGTAAATTTGCCCAACTCTACACACATCCCTAATCTTTTTCCCCATCTATCTATGCTCAACATTCCCTATATAAGGGGCGTCCACCCAACATCCTGTGCCTGTGCAAGAGTTTGGTTTGTACAGTTTCAAGCAAACGGATGCTGTTTCTGATCCTAATATCTGTGTATGACTAGTGCCTGTTTTCCTGACTCCACTCGACTTTTGGCCCTGAATGTTGACCATAAACCTATGCCACCTGCCACCACTCATTGTCTGCTCTTGACTATGCAATTTTGCTGTCTGCCCATGACCAACCTAGACTCAGACTTGCCTTGCCTGACACCTTGGTGTCTTACACTGGTGTCTTCTTGTCTTCGGGGTCAGCTACCCACATTGGGACCATTCTTGGTTACCTGGTAGCCTCTAGCAGCAGAAATCGAGATTCTGTATCCTGGGGTGGGATAAAGGGTGAAAATTTACTACACTCTTGCTTCTGCCTCATTACAATAGTATCCTGAGAGAATTACATCTGTATGTTATATGGACTTTAAACACTAGAAAACTAGCTGTCATTCCAGTAGCTTGTGGTAGGATGGCACATCCTGTGCTGGGGTCACTGGGGGCTGTATAAGTGAAGGAAAGCCTAACCGTGACTATTAAAAATAGCACTAAAGCATATGCAAGTACCTGTTATGGCCTGTCTTGGCATTAGGCTTACTGTTTAATGAAGATATTTGTAAGATGTGAACCCATACCTTCAGTGGCTAAGACCTTTGTTCCTCCTAAGCACCTGCTGGAACACCTCAGATCCACCAATCTCAAGGAAAGCTGGAACACTTGTTTTTCCATGGATCCTATTCAATTTATTCCTGAAATATACTATACCTACCTACTCTTTTACCTTGTTAGTACTAACTTGTGATTTTTTTTCAACTACATTAAGGTATGAACCCGAAGAATGTAGGACTCGTATCTGCTATTAAAGAAGAAAAACATTCTGCCTGGGGAAGTGCATTATCCACTAAACCACTAGCTCCTATAGGTGGAATTACATTTAATAGGAACAATGCAGGTATGTTTTCGCATAGGATGACAAAAGACATTATTTTATATTACATGTTTCTGAACCCCAGAATCGCAATATGGAGGCAATATGGTCTCTGCATTTACAGGGATTCTAGAAACAAACCTTGCTCATACTAAGCTGTTAGTATGAGCAGATCAGCACTGTGATACTGAGATAAATCCTGTGTGCCTTTTGTAAACCAATAGTCCTGTTCCCGCAATATTATAATATGCAAATGAGATTTCTTGGTGCACTTGAAGTGTTCCTAATGCACTAATGACACCACTTCATGTCATGTGATATCGCTCCCAGCCTGGAATATCGTGAATATTGATGAAGGCTAGTCATCGGCAGGCTAGGAAAGCGGTATGCTGTGGGTACCAAGGAAGCTAGCTCATTTGCATATGAGGTTTTAGGGCAACAGGTTAATATGGGCAAGGTTTCAGCTAGATTCCCATTAAGAACATACTGAACCTTTGCTCTTGCAATTGGTGGCTACCACAGGGGTTAAGGCTCTGTTTACATTAGCATAACTGCTTCTCCACTCTTAATGGAGCTATGACTAGTATACTAGATCTAGTTTGCCTTATACTAGGGTTAGTCAGGTTTCTATGGCAAGAATAACACACATTTTACTTGCCATATTCCTCAATAGATTTACTACCAGTAATACCTACAGTACAAAAAGAGGCCTAGAGACCATTACAAAAATCCCAGTAAGGTGTTCTAGAGGTGCATGCTAATATACTTGTGCATCTGCAATAATAATGAAAAAAGCCAACTATAGTGCATTGATTTTCTTCCCAGTATCAACAACCAGATTCTCAACCAGAACTCTCCACTGACTAACATGTTCTTTTATTGTCTACTGCTGTCTGCAGGAAATGTAGGGGGGTTTGTAGGCCCTTCATACAACACAACAGGAGGATACCTCCCTTCATTTCATAAGAAGGAAGTTGGATCAGCCGGACAGAGGATACAACTTGCACCAATTGGGCCAGCAATAAGTAAGACACCTACAAAGATATTTTGTTATTGTCTTTATAACCAGGTTTTACTAACTTTTTACTTGAATTCAAAATCCATTCTGAAAATCTTATAACAATTCTTATAAGTGTTTACATGTAAATATGTACATGTTAACATCCATTTACAGCAAAGGCAAAGTCCAAGGATAATAACCTGTCATATTTACCCTAAAGCTGTGTTCACATTGGCGCTATTTGGTCAAAATTGCACAGTTCACGATAAAATATTGCTATTTTTTCTGCAATTCCATCAAAATTGCGGCAAAAATATTGCTATTTTACTGTGAATTTGTGGCAAAATAGCGCTAATTAAACACGCATCAAATGCTATTTTTGAACATAGCCTAAAGGGGAAATTCATTTTTAACAACCAAGATCCATTATACTGAACATGCAACGTGGTGCAGTAAATAAAAAGGTTTTAGGTACTAATAAGTAAATTTTTACAATAGCTTTTGAATGAAGGAGTTTGCTGTATCAAAAATGGCATTAAATAGCATGGCTCATTAACACTTTTTTCCCGCTTGCATGCTGGATGGACTTTCTATTTTCAAGTTAAATTTGAATAAATATACAGTTTTTATGAAAAAGAACCTGACCAATAAGGCATCATCACACCGTTCCCTTTGGGGCTTCATATAATCCACTACACTACAGTGTAATATTGTCTGCTGCAGGGATTTACTATGAGAATATAGCCCATGACTAAAATCAGTCTGTAAGAGCAGATCCCAAGCACCGCTGCCCCATGATGTGAGGACCAAGTTAAGAAGTCTTGCTCTCAGAAACTTTTAGCATTCAAAGTGCTCTGTTTAACAATGGGTCGTGGTTGTGGACACTAAATCATAACAAAGGCCCAGATTTATTGTAGGGTGTAAAATATACACTGGTGTAAACTGCCCACAGCAACCAATCACAGCTTTTATTTTACCAGCGCTGATAGCTGATCTGTGATTGGTTGCTGTAGGTAGTTTACACCACTGTCTATTTTACACCCTTTGATATATCTCCCCCAAACTGTGCAGAGACAACCTGCTTTCTGATACTATACTTGTTCTGTATCCTACACTGTCCTGTTGCTTTCTTCTCTTTATTCCTTTTCTGCTTCTCTCTCCATTCTTTCTCTGTCAGCTTTGCCTGCCAGCAGTGATGCTGTGAACAGTAAACCAAAAATTATCAAACCAAAACCCACCTGCCAAAAGGCAGTTCTTGAGAATATCCCAGGTAATCTCTATGTGCATGGACTGTGTCTGCCACATGTTTTTACAGCCTCTCTCGGTTCTTAGTTCCCTTATAACCTTCCTTTTGTTCTTTCCTCCTTGTTACAGTTTTAGGCCATGTTTACACTATGTAAAAGCAACAGCCATATTTCACAACGGTATTTGCACTACAACAGCCGTTGTTATGAAATACAGACAGTAGGGGAGATTTATCAAGCATGGTGTAAAGTGAATCTGAATCAGTTTCCCCTAGCAACCAATCAGATTTTACCTTTCATTTTCCAAAGAGTCTGTGAGGAATGAAAAGTGGAATCTGATTGGTTGCTAGGGGTTTCACTTTACACCATGCATGATAAATCTCCCCCACTGTTTTTACATAGTGTGAACATATGTTTATACACTGTCATTTTGTGGCTGTATTTTGGAACATACATCATTTTGAGGCCAAAATGTTATGTTCACACATTATGTTCAGTATTTTGCAACCAAAACCAGGAGTGGATTGAAAACACAGAAAGGTTATGTTCACACACTGTTGAAATTTAGCGGATGGCCGCCATTTAATGTCAAGTAATTGCTGTTATTTTAAAACAATGGCCATTGTTTTGAAATGTTTGTGAATGTACTAACCAGAGAAGGGGATACAGATAGACTTGTATGCTCTGTGCTTGGCTGGCTTTGTTTGTGAAAAACTGTGAATGGGCCATCAAGGGTTTTTTTCCTAAAAAAAATAAAAACTCTTAAAAAGCAGGAAAGGCTAGATAAAGGCAGCTGAGCTTACCTAAACACACGCACAACACACAGCATGTGTTCCAGCCATTTCCTATTGTCATACAATCACATAAAATGTACTGAAAATTTAATTTAGGCACTGGCACATGGTTTTTATGTATATAATATATACTGTTTCTGTTTTAGATTATGACACATGGAAAACAAAAGCTGTGCGTTCTCAGTTCCCTGCTCCGGCTTATAAACCAGCAACGAAAAATGTAGTGTTAAACCGCCAACAGCCAATCCAGCCGATCAACGGACGAACAGACTGGGTTGCCAAATATGGAGGTCATCGCTAGAAGATTTAATGGACATATTTATTATTCATATAGGAGACTTTTGTGTATAAGATTCCATAATATACCTGCCAAAATGCCACAGAAGTAATGCATCATTAATGTCATAGGCGTTGTGTAAAAAAATGCAACACAGATGATGCATTGTTTTATGTTCTGATTTTGGTCTACATAAGTTCCTTCCTTCACGTGAATAATAATAACCCCCGTGCAAGACAGCAATCTGTTAAAAGCTTTCATCTTACCGTCCCCCCCAATAGGTATTTTACAGTTGAGTTTACGGTTTAAGCGAAGTTTTAGAGATGGCAGTCCCTTTATGGGAGTGTTCACATGTATGAATGCTGAAACATACAGAGCATCTTAACAGTCTAACTTTGTAAGGTTTGGTCCCCATACAGGGTCCAAAAACACATGCTATGGGATATGTTTTTATATAGTGTTAATAATTGTTTGATATTTACAGTAATACTTGTTACCTTATTGCAGAAAAATAGGTTCCAACAGTGTTTCTACAAAAGAAAACCCCACTTGAAGACCAAAGGCCAAAAAAAAACAGGCCAGGCATAGTGGAAACATTGATGATTTCTTTTTACAGTGCTGAAATATTCTATAGTGCACAACACTGTTGTACAGGAGAGGCTCACTGCATCACTCACACATGGTAGCCAAGTTTGATAGAATGCCAGCTAACCCATGCACCAGTTTACGCCAGTAGATTTTTAACTTTGTGAACAACCCACATAGTGTTTCTGGAATGTGGGAGAAAACCCTTAGGTTTTATTCATACAGAAAAAAGTTTTAATTTTAATGTAAATCTGTTTTCCCTTAGTCCTATATGCAGCACAACATATGGGGAAAATTAATAGACACCTATATAGGGTGTGTATTTTTAACGTTTATTCGCAGACTGACTAAAACATTATAGAAAGGGAGCCTTATGCTACAGATTTACATTAAAAAAAATCAAACTTCCCTTACCTCCCTGAGCAGAACAGCATGGGGATTTATTGTTAGGGAAGGACCTCCTGCAGAGATCCTAAAATTGTGAGAGATTTTCAGAAGAGACTACATTTACTTCAACTACCTGACCTGGCAAGCCTGGAGGGCTTTGTCAGGTAGAAGTATAAAGACACACGTGACCTGCAGGGGGTATCTGACCTCCCTAATGTATATTTCTATAAATAGCTTCAGCTTCACAAATCTGAACACTCTGCTCTTTTAATGTTACATTCGAAATAAGCTTGAAAAAGATAAGAATCCATGAAGTTCAACCTATAACCCTATTGTGGTAATCCAGAGGAAGACAAAAAACCCTTATGAGGCAGATGCCAATTACCCCATAGCAAGGAGAAAAATTCCTCCCTGTCTGCAAATATGGCATTCAGAACAAACCCTTGGATTAACATCCTATCACATGAAAGCTAGTCGCTTTAACTTGCAATAATTTTATCTTCAGAACAGACCCTTGTGGCACACTACTTGTAACCTGTGTCTGCTCAAAATACACCCTATTAACAACAACCCTCTGATATTTATCCTTCAGCCAATTAGGTCAGGACCTAATAGACAAAACGATTTTTCGTTTTCGATGATTAACAATAAACAATAGCAAATAGGCGTTTTTGGGAACAACCTGACATTGTTCACCAAAACACACAGAATGCTAGTCGTTAGTTACGATCGATACTAAGATTGTTACTCAGATCGTTTACTCCTTCTGATCACAGCAAAAAGAAGGAACATAGGGGGGAGATTTATCAAACTGGTTTAATGTAGAATCATCTCAGTTGCCCCTAGCAACCAATCAGATTCCACTTTTCATTCCTCACAGATTCTTTAAAAATTAAAAGGTGGACACCAGTTTCATAAATCTCCCCCAATGTGTACATACATGGAAGATTAGTGAATATTTAAAAGATGCAATCAATGACACACAAACAATGTTTCAATCATTGGCTGCGTATACATGGAACGATTATCATTAAAAAATTCGAAGAATATAATGATTTTTGGGGGCCCAATTTTCTCTAACTTCTCTATCAGCACTTTATGGGGAACTGTATTGAAGGCTTAGCTGAAGTCCAGATGGACAATATTTCCAGCGCCACCTTCATCCAGCACTTTTGTGACATAATCAGAGAAATCAATGAGATTAGTCTGACATGATCAACTCGCAGTAAAGTCATGCTGGTTTGGATCCATCAAATTGTTGATTCTCGCGTGATTTTTACTACTACAGATGTTAAGCTAACTGGCCTGTAGTTACTGGGCTCTTCTCTACTCCCCTTCTTGTGGATGGGTGTAATATTGGCCATTCTCCAGTCATTAGGGACATCTTCTGTTAGCAGGGACTGGTTATACAGATCTGTCAGGGGGGCAGCAATCACAGAATTGAGTACTATAAGAACAGTTGGGTGGACACCATCTGGACCCATCGCCTTATTTAACTTTAAACGGGCAAGTTCTTCTGAAACAATGGCCTCTAAAAACACTGGAGCTGAAGCCTTGCAACTGGAGGCAATGCTATGTCCAGCCATTCTGTGACTCTGAAGGCCTTCTTCAGAAAACACTGAGCAGAAATAGCTATTCAAATGGTCAATGATGTCATTTTCTCTGTTAATAGATATCTTGTCCCCATTACTTGAGTTAGTTATGCTGCAGTCCTTCTTCCTGTCACTTATATATCTGAAGGTTTTATTTTCCTAACACAAAACTCTGCACAGCAAAATCCTGTAATCCTGATATATTTTGCTTTTAGAGCAATCATTGCCTGTATGTACATTCCCTTTGAATTCCATGGCACTAGTGTAACAGGACACAGCACCTCATAGGGGTGAAGGTCATTTCTAAGTGTTTACCAAAAGTCACATTTGGCCCCATGGCAACACGGATAAGAGAATTGGCTCAAATGCAAAATGATGTTCTGTAAATTCAACAGGTCATCAGAAGGATATTCTTGTGCAACTCTTCATCTTCACTCCACTTGAAGCAACAAGTTCAGCTCGGGCAAAGATGGATGAGGAAGGACATAAAATGATATGCGTATTGATAGTCTTCATTTGCTGCTGCACAGTTTTTTTTCCAGAAGTCTGGCGTGTTATTGTAACCTGCACTTTGTTACACTCCCAGATATCTTGTTGTTTACCATGAACATATATTTTGTGTATTTAAATGTAGCACCATCTGTGTATTTGTACTGTGAATAAGCACACTTCTGCCTACAGGTCCATGTTTATTAGTTTACATTAATAAGTATTGTGCAAGCTCTGAAAATATTTACGCTAGCGTAAACCTGTTCCCGTCACCAGCTTTTTAATGCCTAAACTAAAGGCACTTTACAACAGGGCTTCCTGCTTGTCTCCCAGAAGCCTTATACTGTCATTTGTGCTTATTCGCTTTGCCCTGTGCGGGTTGTCCCTATTGGCAGTCAGGACTCACAGTCACAAGCTCTATTGTGCCTTTGGTTTAGGCACTAAAGAGCTGCTGACAGGTAATACCTTACATAGGGGCTGGGAAAACATGATGAATTGTTATCTTATAGTGCACCCTTGTGGTCATTCTGTAGAGTGCAACTCAAAACAGAACTCACATTTTTATTTTTACAGGAAAACCCATTTTTAAAGGGAATCTGTCACCCTGTGGCCCCAGGCAGCAACATACAGGGACATAAAGCTCATTATACTTACCACATCAGTCTCGGTCCCATCGCCGAATCTTATTCTCGTGCCCATTATGGTAATGAGCAAAGATGAGTCCAACGTCCATAGGAATCGACAGATGAGTCCAGCTTATTCATGAGGTCCTCTTCTCATTGCCGCCCATCCACGCCTCCTGGAACTTGATTGACGTCTTCAGTCTTCTCACGAATTCCGTGCAGGCGCCGTTGCGGAGGTCCCCCCACTTCTGCGCATGCGCGGTAAGTGAAGTTGTGGAGCGGCTTCAATTGTGAACTGCACATACGCCAAAAACGTCTGTCACGGCACCTGCGCGGGATGCGGCGAGAAGAAAGAAGACAAGGAGGAAGAAGACCGGCGTCAATCAACAGTCGGAGGCGTGGAGAAGGCTGGACTTCGGGCCCAGCGGCGCTCATTACCATAATGGGCGCGAGAAGAAGAATCAGTGATTTCTCCGGGTCAACAGCGGGATCCGGGATGGGACCGGGACCGATGTGGTAAGTATATTGAGCTTTATGTCCCTGTATGTCAGTTGCTGCCTGGGGCCACGGGGTGACAGGTTCCCTTTAATACCTTCATAGGCATTCTCAGGGGTTTTATGGGTTTTCAAATTTAGCCTAAAACTGCTTAATTACAGTCATTGCATCTTTGCAGTATACATTAGCCACTGCACCTGTCTCCCCCAACCTAACCACTGACTACATCAAGTAAATTCACATAAAGCAGATGTGTTGCCACAGTTTCAGCCATTGTGCCATTTGTGCTGGAAGAAAACATCCTTGGATAAATGGCATTGACCTTTCAGTTGCAGAACGTTTTGTAACATATCTACCATGTGATTTACTCTCTAGCTGCAATGGTGACATCACTGAGGAAAAAGGTCGGCCAAGTCTCCCTACAGTTTACAGACAAATCTCTGGGGGGTCCCATTAATTAATTTCAGGGGACCCTTTCAAAAGTTGGATTTTTAAAACTTGAAAAAACACATTGCTTGCATCTTATTTAATCAGTTTAATCCATATTAGTGTAGTCCAGACGTAATCTTCACTGATAAAGTGGAATATATGGGAACATCCCCAGTGTCATAATTTACTCCAGCTGCTTGGCTTAACCCTTCATTACCAACTGATTCTTATATGTACCTTGAGTAAATATATTTATTTAAACATATTTTAACATATTTTGGCTGTTTTCTTTTTATTTTTTTGCAACAGATGGCAAGTATTTATCTTAATACATTACAAAACAAAATAAGGTCATGTTTACACACCACATTACTGGCTGATACTAGCCATAAAACAGTGTTTTTAGGTTTAAAAATAAAATATGGTAATAATCTGAAGAGGTTATAGCCATTTACAAAAATTATTGCTTTTTTTTTTTTTTTTTTTTAAAGCTTCATAAAATGGTCAAGAAAATTGTGTTTAAACATATCCTTGCAAGGTTTTCAGAATTTACCCTTTAAATCAACGGTATTAGTTTATGGCTATGTTCACTTGGGGGGACTTGGAGAAAAAAAAAAAAAAAAAAGTAAAAATGTTTTTAAAAATACCCCCAAACCCCTCCCCCATTAAAAATTAAAATCACCCCCTATCCCATAGTATAAACACAACATATTAAAATAAACATATTAACTGTAGCGTGTGTAATTGTCCGATTAAAATATAACAATTGTCACCGCGAATGACGAAAACGGAAAAAAAAGTGCCAGGATTAACGATTTTTTGTTACATTATATAAAACAAAATTAATAAAAAGTGATCAAAAAGTCTGATCTACACAAATACAGTATTAATAAAAAACTAGAGATCATGGTGCAAAAAAAAATGACACCCAATACCATTATAAGCCCCAGTGTCATAATTTACTCCAGCTGCTTGGCTTAACCCTTCATTACCAACAGATTCTTATATGTACCTTGAGTAAATAAAAAAATAAAACAGTTTAAAATCACACCTATCCTACATCAGTATGCTAGAAGGGAAAATTGGAAATATATTTAACCATATCCCCACAGACTTGGATAACAGCACTGTTGACTGTGTTTTGTCTCCTATACACTTGCATGCGATTTTTTTGTGTTATAGAAAACGCCTGCTCATCACCCTTTTCTTTACCCCGGAAATTGTTTACAAACAATTTTTTCCCATTGAAATGTGGAAGATATTAAAAGGAATTATAATATATGTAAAAAAACATTCCATTTTTTTAATAGTCCTGCCTTTCTCCCTCCCTGCCAACCCCCCCCCTTTCTGCACACCAGCATTTTAATGCTTTTAGCTCTGATTATGTTAAATCAACGTCATCCACGTCATCACCCTGCGACGCAGCCTCGCCGAACCTCCAGCCACACGTCTAGGACCGCTACCTGGTCCAGCCATCCGGTGCCTCATCCCCCACATGTACTGTGTGGAAACCATCAACACACCCGGATTCGCTTCTCCAGGCAGGCGCAGCCCTGCCAGCACATCCACATCTACAGCCCCTGTTGATACCCATTATACAGACTCCTAGAGAAAGGTGCCTCCACCGAAACGTCGGATTATGTCTGTGTTTACCAATGTTACAAAATAAATGATGCACAAAAAGCACTTGCAATTGAATACTCAAGACTACTTTGTCCTTAATCTTCTATAAGGGAACCGGAGGATTACTATCTATACTAGATATACTCATTTCCACCTAGAATATATTACTGAGTGATACTCCTTCCTCCCACAAATGTTAAATCAACAGATTTATTTCCTCTCACTATTTTTCCATCTCTCTCTATCTTTCTATATATGTAAGTATGTGTTTTTTCCCCCACCTCAGTTATGTGTGGATTTCTTTCTATATGCTGGGGAAACGTTGGGCCTCTGCAAACTGAAAGTTGTGCCGTCAGTGGTGCTTGGGGGAAACGTTCTCTAGCACATAGATATAGTACATCAATATCAAAATAAGTATATTAAAAGTTTACATTAAAAGTATATAGATGTATAAAACAATTTTATTATTAAGGACCACAAGAGACATAAACTAGTAGATAAAGTCAGTCACAGTTGGGCAAGTGCTTTAAAGCAAAAAGTCTGGTGACCAATTCTCTATTGAAAAGACCTAAAAATAAAAAATACGACCATTACATGTGACATTAGTGTGTGAACCTTATTGCAAACCCAAGTGTAGAAAGGACATCAAGATATGAAAACATATACAGTGCCCCTGACAGTTTCCAGCTGTCATGTCTGCAAAGGGTTGCATTGAAGTTGGAAATGTGTCACATGCACTAGTTCTGTCTTGATCTCCTTTCTAAACTCGGATTTTAAGGAATTTACTAAAGTAAGAAGCTTTTTACTGGCTGAATACTACAGATGAGCTAACTGAATCTTGTACACACTATGTAATGTATACCAATATAGCCCAGAACTAATATAGATGTGGAAAATTAGATTACACCTAAGCATCGACTACACCATACAAAAAAAAAAAAAAAAGAGAATGCTGTGGGAGACCAAGAAAATGATGATTTAGGGTACAAACCCACACACCATATGCGCAGCAGATACGCAACAAATACGCAGCAGATTTGATGGTGCAGATTTGATGCTGTGTTCAGTTATTTAGATCTAATCTGCTGCGTATCGCAGCAGTAAATACGCTGCGTATACGGTGTGTGGGTTTATACCCTTAAAATCAGTAAGGATCACCTGATTTGAAGCTCTGAACCCCCCCCCCCCCCTCCCCAAAAAAAAATAAATAAATAAATAAATAAAATGTCCCACAATAACAAAGCTTCATTAAAAAGGAAGAACTTTTTTTGGCTTTAAGGAAGCTATAAAGAAAAATCTGGGTTATTAAATATCTTAAAAAATGCCTTTCCTGTGATAATACCATATGCCAGCGTAGGTTTCGCCTGCACTGAACATTTCCATCAGATACAGCACAATTATTGTAACTTACACTTGTACAAATGACAGTTCACTTTATCACTTTGTAATGTGTTTTACTTAGAAAATTTATTATCTTTACATTACACGTCACATGTACTGTACCAGACACTGAATGCATACAAAGGTTTGGTGATTGGTTTACATCAAGGGTCATGAGGCTTCTGTAACATCTTGAGTCCCAGTCTTCCAAGCATTAATAGGCTGTATAAAAACACATACATTAAGCTAAACATTGCAGCTGTTGTTGGTATGTATGTATCAGCTATAGTCCAATATTTACATATTAGCAACCTGCATACATTCTAATATCCTATATAGATCTATTAAACAAATTGCAGGAGTTGTCACAACCTGGTAACGTGCCTTTATAACTTATTACAGAAGTGACAAAGTGGTGCACCACTCCACAGCTGCTTCTGTAAATGCATGGCTACATAACAGGGACAAAATTTTGAATTTTTTTTTGTCAAAACTACGAAAAATTATAGGGTAATATCATTCCTGTGCGTTCCTAGTTTACTCTTGTCATAGGCAGAAAATATAGATCCTCATCGCATCAATGGCCACATCCCTACCTACTCTGAGCAGTGATTGGCTGCAGCAGTGATGTGGGTATGGTGGGGAGGAACCACAGAAACTACACTGGAAGCAGCAGAGGGGTTAAGCTGGCGAGTATAGCTTATTTTCTATGTTAACTTGGAAAACCCATTTGAAGTGTCACGGTCATTAAAACTTTCAAAATCTAAATCAAAAGTAGATGTGATATAAAGCAAGTTTGCAGTTTACATTCATTATTTTTTAGTTATCATGGAAAACACGGCACTTCCTGTTTTCTGACTCATTTTTTTTTAAAAAAGGAAACGGTCAGAAAACAGAAAGTCCTCTGTATCCTAGTTCATCTGAGCGCTCAGAGAGAGAAGGCAGTCACGTGACTGATGGACACATTGAGCTGTGACTCTCTGTACTGGCCGGAACTCCTGTGTTTAGTCTGTTTTTTCATCCAGCACAAGTCAGAAAACCTGCCTTCAGGAGACTGGACCTGGATTTCTGGTAAGTTCAGCTTTGCTTTACAGCATGATAACAACAAAAGAAATAATGACTGTATATTGCAAAGTTCCTTTATATCTACTGTTGATTTACATTCTAAAAGTTATAACGACAGTGACACTTTAAAGGGGTAGTTCACCCCAAATTTTTTTCTTTCAAATCAACTACTGCCAAGAAGTGCCAGAGATTTGTAATTTACTTCTATTAAAAAATCTCAAGCCTTCCAGTACTTATCAGCTGCTGTATGCCCAACATGAAGTTGTATTATTTCTAGTCTGGAGAGCAGGAGAGGTTTTCTATGGGGATTTGCTCCTGCTTTGGACAGTTCCTGACATGGACAGAGGTGGCAGCAGAGAGCAATGTGTCAGACTGGAAAGAAAACACCACTTCCTGCAGGACATACAGCAGCTGATAAGCACTGGAAGACTTAAGATTTTTTAATAGAAGTGAATTACAAATCCCTGGCACTTCATGGCACCAGTTGATTTGAAAGAATTTTTTTTTGGGTGGACTACCCCTTTAAGTAAAAGGGTAGAATAAACTGGTCACCAAGTACATACACGTTATATACTAAATAATACAATTCATAATAGATAAGTAACATGTTTAAAGCGCCAAATGCAGCAGGGTGTGGTAGTCCAGCACAAAAACAGCTTGTTGGATTGTGATAGTAACACAGTATAGATAAGCAGAAGCCGGCTTCATTTACTCCTATCAAGTTAGAAAAAACCCGACTCACACTTTCCAGATTACAAAAATGTCCATAAAGTTAAATAGACCAACATCTACTTTGCTAGTACACTTCAATGGATGACAGATGCCATCGTACGGAATCCATCACAAACATCTGTTATATGGATTGTTCAGCAGTTTTTAGCTGTTAGGGGACTTATTGTTAAAAAAAGAGCTCATAAGAACAGCCCCTTACATGACACGGACACTTAAACATAGTGGGGGAGATTTATGAAAAGGCGTAAATATACACCTGGTGTAAACTGCCCACAGCAACCAATCACAGCCCCTCTTTTATTCTACCAGAGCTGAAAGCTGAGCTGTGATTGGTTGCTGTGGGCAGTTTACACCAGGTGTATATTTACACCTTTTCATTAATCTCCCCCTGTGCCTCTATGGTGTTAAGATTTAGCTTGTTAGCCTAAAAGGATTTTTCTGGAACTAAAATACTGATGGTCTACCCTTAGAATAGCCAACATAAGAACAGTGGTGCACAGATCTCCAACACCCCCACCAGGCCGCACTTCAGCAAGCATTGGTTCCCTTTTATTGTTTGCCAAAAACATCTCTGTCCCCTCATGGCTGTACCTAGTACTAAAGGTCAGTCCCATTTACCTGAATACATTCAGCTGTAGTACCAGGCATTTATGGCTACATGTAATAGACTGCAAGGATCTGTACACCAGTGCCCTAGGCATATGGTCTGGATGTCTTCCGGTCATTCAGACTGGACTTGTGTAAAGAGTTTATTTACATGGATTTACATGTCCTCGCTTACATCAAACCATACTAAGCCAGCAGGGCTGTACTCACCTGGCACCAGCAATTAATCCAGCGGGCATGAACTTTCCAGAGTTGTAGAATCGGTATCCCATCACTCCTGCCAATGTTCCTGAGGCAACTTAAATATATGTAGATAGAAGAGGGGTGGATTACATTAAGCATGTACATTCCAATAGGCATTGCCGTGTTCACTCTTATCTCACCCAACTATACTGCAATGGATTTTAGTACTAAATTGAAATGCCATGAGAGGCTCCGAACAGACTATATTACACAGCGCTGAGATATACAAAACACATAAGCATATACATAACACAATACAACTATAACCAATGATGTAACTATGCTTGAAAACCACTACTTGTTTATCCTGCAGATAAGAGTCCAATAAAGTTAATAATAATACAGCACTCTGTTTCTTCCCTGAACCGAAAGTTAATAATATATCTTCAGAGACAGAAGTTCAACCAAATTTTATCTGTATAAAAATCTGACCAATACTGCAAATATATAAGAGCTTTCCTCGTTGATGCTGCCATCAAAGTGTCAGTCCAGCCTTAAGATCAAAAGAATCATGACTGACCATCTGTCGGCAAAGGATATACAACCTAAGCAGAATAACCCCTCCTCAACAGACAGCGCCTAGTGATAAGGTAATAGCAGTGGGTAAACACAGGCAGCCACTGCACAAAGCAGAGGACCATGCCCTTTACTTCCTAGGCCAATACCCATCATGCCCTGACAGCCTGCATGAAGGGAGCTGGAGTTCTGCAACAGCTGGTAAACCATAGCATAGGGAACAATGCTCTAGGAACTAAACTTGTGCACATATATAACCCAGGAGGTATATGCCATGTACGGCTTTAAAAAGTACCTGTCATGCAAAATAACTTTTGACATGTTATCAGACATGTCAAAAGTTATTAATCACGGCGGGTCTCACTGCAGAGACCCTATGTGATCAGCAGATATAGCTGGGAAAAGAGCGCAGCAACCGTACCATCCACTCCCTGGCTAACCACTAATTCCAACAATGTAGTCTCATAGACATTCATTGTCAGAGTTTGCTGTTACAAAGATATGGCCAGGGAGTGGTTCGCAATGCTGCCACACACTCCCTGGCAGTGAGACCCGCTGTGAGCAATAACTTTTGACATGCCTGAGGACATATCAAAGGTAACTTTTCAGGACAGGTACTCTTTAATGTTTTATTGTACAGCCTAATCTATGATCAGTGCCTTGGGGCTACACGAATGAAATGTATTTGGGGGGTATAGGGTATATGACTTATAAACAAAGAAAATTTAGTCCATTGAGGCTCCTAGCAAGGGAGACAACATGTCCAGCCCAGGGACCCCTCTGTGATGGTATATGCACAAGTAAGACATCTGAAAAGGCTTGCTGTGGAAGGATTGTTTCCCTTTTTGCTCCTGTATAACCATGCTAGTGTAAAAACATTTTATAATTTGAGACTAAAACATATTTTTTAAGGTACTTACTCAGTGAAAGTAAGACATTCCTTGAGTCTTGTGACATCTGATAGGCCCCTAGGCCAGCCAAACTTCCAAAAAAAAGACCGGCAGCAAGAGATGGCACACTACCTGAGGAAAGCAGAAAAAAAACCACTCAGATATTTACTTATTACATGGTGAATGAGCAGCAAGGATCTAAGTTGTTTGCACAGGGATCCTGATCCCTTAAAGAGGACGGGGTGACAGGCTCCCGACCCCCCTATACTCACCTAATCCCGCCGGGTCCCGCTTCTGGAGATGGTCGGGTCACAGAGATATCGGCGTCCGAAGCCCGGCGCGTGCGCTCCTCAGATGAGTCCAACGCTCATAGAGAATGACGGAGCGCTGGACTCTCCTGTCATTCTCTATGAGTGTTGGACTCATCTGAGGAGCGCACGCGCCGGGCTTCGGACGCCGATATCTCTGTGACCCGACCATCTCCAGAAGCGGGACCCTGCGGGATTAGGTGAGTATAGGGGGCTCTAACGGCGGTCGGGAGCCTGTCACCCCGGCACGGGGGGTGACAGGTTCCCTTTAAGCTTACATGTAATTTAAAGTGTCACTGTCGTGAATTTTTTTTTTGCAGAAATCAATAGTCCAGGCGATTTTAAGAAACTTTGTAATTGGGTTTATTATCCGAAAAATGCATTTTTATCATAAAAAAAGCAGTTTGAAGCTCTCCCCCCTGTCTTCATTGTTCTCCTATGGAGAGAGCTAAAGAAAAGACCAAAACAGGACAACAAAGAGTTAATCTACAAATCCCTCAGGGGATATCTCCTGTGACAGTCGCCAGTGACCTGTCTGAGCTCGGATTACAGCTGTCACCCAGCTCCGTGCCTGTAATCCTCTGTTATCTGCTTTCTGCTGCCGGCTAACTCCCTCCTTCCTCCTCCCCCCTCCCCTCTCCCTAGAACAGACAGGGGACGTCTCCTGCAACAAGTCACAATTTTCAGATTTTTCAGAGTGGATGAAAAAGAGGAAGGAGGGGGGGACCTGGGAAAAGGCTTTTTACATGCAGATAATGGCAGATTTGGCTAATAAACCCAATTACAAAGTTTCTTAAAATCGCCTGGACTATTGATTTCTGCAAAAAAAAAAAAAAATACGACAGTGACTCTTTAAGTAATAACTGCAGCTTTCTACTAGATCATAAAGTAATTGTAGGGTTAATACTTGTACAACAAAAAATTGGGAACCTACACTAGTACCTCCAATTGTCTGACTTCCATGTAACTAGATGGCCAACACTGCTAGTTAGGCATTCGACCAGATAGTAGTACAACATAAATGATGGGGCTGGGTTCACTCACCGTAAGACAGCGGCCGTGTCACAGAACAGCCGGTGTCAGTGGAGTTTATCTCGGCTGGTACTGCAGCACTGACTTTTCTGGTGAATTGGGATGCGGGCGCATCTATGTGCGCCCGCATCCCAATTCTCCATCGCACACAATGGAGAGAGCAGTCAAAGCTGCACTCTCCACTGTGTGAACTGGCAGTTCTGTGCAGCCGCTATTCAGTGAATAGTGGCCGCACAAAACTGACCTGTCAGTTTTCGCTGCAACCGCTAGTTTTTGAATTAATCATAGCAAAGATGCTTGATTACAAAAGATTTTTCATGCCAGTCAAGATTACTTTGCCACTGAGGACTGCCCACACGCCTACAACAAATTTGTAATGTTGTTTTTCGGGGACTATGAGAGAAGCTGACAGCTATCAATGACATGTTTGGAAACAGTGCCTGGGGTTTTATAACAATGTATGTGGGTGTGCAGCTGACAATGATGGAAGTTAAAGTGACTGTACCACCAGGCCCAGGCTGAAGCACTGGAGGTGTCCGACCCACCCTTAGTGGGAGGAAACCCCTGCCCCTCTATCATAGGGTTCCATGGATTCTAATTGAGTCACGTCATGGAGGGGCTGGGGTTTCTTCCCACTAAGGGTGGGTCGGCCGCCTCCAGTGCTTCAGCCTGGGCCTGGTGGTACAGTCACTTTAAGGACACTCTCAGACGCGCCATTGTTCCCTCTTTAGAATCGGTACCTAGACATCACTCTTTCAACAGTGACCACATGCCACCTGCAGTTCCCAGCATATCGCAAGTGCTAGTGGCCGGACACAGTCAGTACTGCCATATGCAAGATCACCCTAACAGAAACAAAGTACAAGTGCCAATCTAGTAGATAGGCACAGGTAGTCTATTGAAGGCTGCGTTCACACAGTATATTTATGCGGCAATTTTTCCAATACAACAGCAAAAATGGTGCTATTTTACAGCAATTCTCCAGATCATGGTAAAACAATGCATCACCACCAACAACTTGTGGAAAGTGGAAACCTCACAATTATTCATTTTCAACAGGTTTTGCCAGCTTCCAACCAGTCATTACAGTGAGCCGAGTTCCTCTTTCTGTATACACTGGTGTCACACACCATACCCATATGGTGCCTGTAAGTTGTCCAGCTAAGCAGAACTTTCTGCAGGACTTGCTGGTTTATCATGCTATTGTGACCGCAGCGGACGGAATAACGGAATACAGCGAGAAATATAAACTCACTAAGGGGGGTTAGTAACATGGCTCAGTCGTCGGCCGGTCAATAACCAGCTTAGGTGTATAATGATGTTAAAGAGGACCTGTCACCCCCCGTGCCGGGGTGACAGGCTCCTGACCCCCTGCTAGATCCCCCTATATTCACCTAATCGCACCGGGTCCAGCTTCCTGAGTCGGTCGGGTCACGGAGATATCAGCTCCCGAAGCCCGGCGCGTGAGCACACAGCAGAGTCCGACGCTCATAGAGAATGAATGGGGAGTCCGATGCTCCGTCATTCTCTATGGGCATCGGACTCTCCTGTCAGCGCGTGCGCCAGACTTCGGGAGCTGAAATCTTCGTGACTCGACCGCATCAGGAAGCGGGACCCGGCGCGATTAGGTAAGTATAGGGCGCTCTAATGGGGGGTCGGGAGCCTGTCACCCCGGCACGGGGGGTGACAGGTATCCTTTAAATTGTCAGGTATGTAAAATTTCTGGTAAAGGAAAACTTTAAGGGTTTATTTCCAACTTTTGTCTGGTGACTAGAGAGTTAATAGCTGATCCTGTGTCAATGGCACAAGCAAGGTTTCCATACTTCTAAACCCAAGGCAATATACACTGGGGAACGTACCTGCTTTTACATAGCCGATGACCCCTCCTGAGGCGACCAGGGCCGCATAGCCAAAGCCAAACCACTCCACGCCCATCCTGCAATAGAAGACATCATTAGAAGTAAGCAGGGCTATGGGATTGTAGGGTCTCACACACAACTCACACACAACTCCCTATTCCACTAATGGGATGTGTCAGATTCTAGTAGGAGCGCCCCCCATCCCTCCAGGACTAGTCAGTGACTATACTGCTCACCCCACTGGCTGCCTGTTATTAGAGGAGCATTCCCAGCAGGATAACCGTCCCATATCACAGGAGCTCCCCTATAAAGGATACAGCACTGGTCGCCGTATAATGTTACATGTATAGAGAGCTCTACCTGCCTTGTGTAGAGTGCTGATGGTAACCGCAGCCTCACGTGCTAATGTGTGTGCCGTCCTGTGTGCATAGAGCTGCGGCTGTCTCTCCTTCCCGGCTGCTGTCAGGGCCCGGTCAGGTGACCAATGGGCGGGGCGGTCAGGAGGTGGGGGGGGAGGGGTGACCAGGAGAAGTTACCTGTAAAGTTATTGAAGAGGCAGAACCGCGTATTGGAGGCTCCGGTACACCGGGATCCGCACGGAGGACAGAGCAAAGCCAGCGGCCTCTAGAACTGGGGGCGGCGGCTCCTGGTCACGTGATCTCTGTCAGGCGCACGTGTGGTCTGTAAGGACCCGCCCCACAGGCAGAGCGAAGCGGGGAGCCCGGATCTCCTGTAGGGACCACGGGGGAGATCCAGGAACAGCCGCGCCCTACCTAGCAGCATTAGTGATCAGTCCTCGGAAAGATGAAAGCTGTAGAGCACTGTATCTCTTCACGCGTTATGATAGACCCTTCCCAGAGGATGTCCCATTGTCACGGTCTGCTACACCTGGGGCTGCCGGTGAGAAGCACAATGCTGACATGGTCCCATCCTGGACTCACCTGTAGCTGTGTCCACAACTCCATGCTGAATAACAAGCAGGGCAGGGGCCTAGCTAGGATTTATGGGGCCCTATAGCAAAAAAACTGTACGGGGCCCATCAATCCTGTAGGTCCCCACCCCCCATAGACAACTCTTAGACACACACAATGACGCACATATACACACAGAGGCACCATTTACATATATACAGATACACCACTGACATACACACATTTACACTGGAATGTGATGACACTAGTGATAACATATACACCATGAATAGATCATATACAGGGAAAGAACCAGAAATAATATGTCCAGCATTTTCTTTTAGTGGTGGGTTCTTTTATTAGAGCCCAGCATTAGGAGAAACTGCTGCAGAACATCTTTG